>NC_052066.1:37073064-37373064 GCF_015852505.1 Tachyglossus aculeatus | reverse complement strand
GGCAAAGCACTGTTCTAAGTGCTGGGGAGTTTATATGGTGATCAGGTTGTCCCAAAGAGGCTCACAGTCTTAATCCCCATTTTACAGATGAGGGAACTGAATCAATCAATCAATCAATCGTATTTATTGAGCACTCACTATGTGCAGAGCAGTGTACTAGGCGCTTGGGAAGCACAAGCTGGCAACATATAGAGACAGTCCCTACCCAACAGTGTAACTGAAGCTCAGAGAAGTTAAGAGACTTGTCCAAAGTCACACAGGTGACAAGTTGTGGAGCCTGGATTTGCACCCATGACCTGTGACTCCAAAGCCCGTGCTCTTTCCATTGAGCCACACTGCTTCTTTTATGAATGAATGAACAGTATACATTAGTCTCTCTGGAACAGTCTGAAAAAGTTCACTTCTTTAAAACTGAACTGGGCCCTTCTCCATCCTTTCTCTACACACCCACACTGCTGGGCGCCAGGGGAGGGGCAGAGGGAAAAAGAAATAGGGTCTCTGTCTTCAGGGGACTATGTGATAAATCTGAGCCCACTGTTGGGTAGAGACCGTGTCTAAATGTTGCCAACTTATACTTCCCAAGCGCTTCGTACAGTGCTCTGCACACAGTAAGCGCTCAATAAATACGATTGAATGAATGAATAGAGCGCAGGCCTGGGAGGCAGAATGTCATGGACTCTAATTCCAGTTCTGCCACTTGTCTGCTTTGTGATCTTGGGCAAGTCATTTTGCTTCTCTGTGCCTCAGTTACCTCATCTGTAAAATGGGGATTGAGTCTCTGAGCCCCACGTGAGACTGAGACCGTGTCCAACCTAATTAACTCATAGCTAATCCAGTATTTAGAACAGTGCTTGGCACATAGTAAGTGCTTAACAAGCACCATAATTCTTATTCATTCCATCGTATTTATTGAGCAGAGCACTGTACTAAGTGCTTGGGAAGGACAAGTTAGCAACATATAGAGATGGTCCCTACCCAACAGCAGGCTCAAGACATACATGCACAAGCATAGCTGCAAGCACACACACACACAGACACACACACACACCCATATGCACACAGACCTCTACTTAGACTGTAAGCCTCATGTGAGATAGGAACTGTGCCCAACCTGATTAACTTCTATCTACCCCAAGGCTTAGCATAGTGCTTAATACATGGTAAGCATTGAACAGATAATATTAACAATAATAAGGTAATCATATGAGCTTAATAAATACCAAGCGTTGATTGATTGTTTAAACTAACCTTGGTGACTCCTCTTGGTTACATCTAAGGTATTGAAAGTGACCTGGAATTGAGCATTCTGGAGAAATGCCCATTCATTGTATGTATAGAATTGCAGTTTGATTTTCTTGGTTCAGAAAGGCTGTTGTGATGATGATGTATAACTCCTTAGGGTGACTTAGTTCTCCAAGACATGTATCATATAGTGGAAATGCAACACCTTGTATGTTTCCATGTTTCCAGGGTGGAATTAATTATTAGTTTCACTATTCTTCGGGCTTCCTGATTTGTTGCTGTGATTCAAGTCCCAAGTTAAGATAAAATCTTAATCAGTGTGTGTTTTTTGAGGGTTTCTGGGTCTGAGGGTCTTTATGTCTCTTTGGAAGTTTCTAATCTTGGCTCCACCACTTGTATGCTGTGTGACCGTGGGTAAGTCGTTTAACTTCCCTGTGCAGATGTGTTCCCTTGTCTGCAAAATGGGGATTCAGTACCTGTTCTTCCACCTACTTAGTGAGTCTCAGTGGGAACTTATTGTCTTATATTTTATCCTAGTACTTAGTACAGTGCTTGACACATAGTAAGCACATAACAAATACTACAATTATTGTTATTATGTTGTTATTACTAATAATTATATGCTGTGATGCAGTCCGTGTTCCGTGTGGTTTTTTCATAGTAAAACACATTTTGTACATACAGTTTGTGTGTATGTACATGTGCATTTATTTATATATACAGAAATAGATATGTGTCTACGTACATACATATATAGACATAGATTACATATATATATTCATAAATATATTCACACAGCCTTTGTTTTCTAAGGTTACGCTAGCTGGTCGTAAGAGACTCTGGGTTTGTGCTTGGATGTGGCTGAAAAATCTGCCGAGTGATGAGCAATTAATCCCTTATTGACTGTCTGTGAAGTTAGTTCCTTTTTGTATTACTATAGAATTCTAGGGAAACAGAGTTGGAAGAAGACATTGTCAGAAAAGTCCAAGTCATGGGTATTATCCAGCTTTATTGGCAGATAGTTTTCTTGTGGACCGGATATATACTGGACTCATAATTTAGTTTGTAATCACATACAGCACCAGGTAACTTGATTTTCAAGTTTTATTCCAGTCTTGAACATATTGTTTTTGTTTCAGTTGGGGTATTTCAGGAACTAACATAATTTGAAAAAGAACTTCTTCAGTGAAATAATGTGACCTATATTATAGGAAAAATAAATTTATGAAAAAAAATCCAACACCCCAAAAATTGAGGGCAAAAAAAAGTCTAAAAAATGGCTTAATCAGAAACCCCAGTTGAAATCTGAATTGTGTACCAAAAATTGTATTAAAGAAATCTATGGGACTTGGTAATTGAATAGGAGAACTGCTTTGATTTGAAAAAAAAAAAGATATTGCAAAGGATTGTCTTTTTCCTTGTGAAATGTTGTTCAATATACAGACTATTATCTGCAAATTTTTGCGTATGTTTGCAAAAAGGGTTGAACCAGAAATAAACTTAAGGAATAATAATAATAATGAAAAAACAAACTAATAAAGCCTGTGACATTGCAATCAGGTCCATTCTATATTGCACCAGTATGACATTGATCCTGAAAGCCACATTTTTCTAAATTTATGATATTGTAATAGTAGACAGTATAACTGGGTTATAACGTCCTTGAAAACTCTATCACCTTGGATACAATGTCACACACAAATTAGTCCAGACCAATTTCCCATTCTCCCTGCAGGCTATTTCCCCCAGTTTCAGGGTTCTGTGCCTTAAAAATCCACCTCCAACTGTGATCAATCAATCAGTCAATTGTATTTATTGAGCACTTACTGTGTGCACTGCACTGTACTAAGCGCTTGGGAAGTACAAGTTGGCAACATATAGAGACAGTCCCTACCCAACAGTGGGCTCACAGATGACTTTCCAGACAAGCAGCGTGGCTCAGTGGAAAGAGCACGGGCTTTGGAGTCAGAGGTCATGGGTTCGAGTCCCGGCTCCGCCACATGTCTGCTGTGTGACCTTGGGTAAGTCACTTAACTTCTCGGAGCCTCAGTTACCTCATCTGTAAAATGGGGATGATGACTGTAAGCCCCACGTGGGACAACCTGATCACCTTGTATCCCCCACCCCAGCGCTTAGAACAGTGCTTTGCACATAGTAAGCGCTTAACAAATGCCATCATTATTATTATTAGGAATCCACAATTGAAACAGATAATAATAGTTACATAATTTGTTACGCACTTTGTGCTAAACACTGTCCTAAACACTGAGTTAGAAACAAGGAAATCAGATCACACACAGTCCTTGTCCCACATGAGGCTTACAGTCTAAGAGGGAGAATGCTTATCGAATTGCCACTTTACAGATGAGGGAACTCAAGCGCAGAGAAGTTATGTGACTTGTCCAAGGTAATTTAGCGGGCAAGTGACAGAATAGAACCCATATCTTCTGATGTCCAGGCCTATCATTGTTCCACTAGGCCACATTGCCTGGAGGTGACGGATCATTTTGCAACCCTGTCCACTTGGATTTGAAGCAACTGGGGATCCGAGTCTAGAACTCCCCTCCTGCTCAACACCATGTGGTCAGTGGAGAACCCTTTTGGCCTCTGAAAGAGTGAGGAAGCATCTAGCTAGAGCAGGAGATTCTTATTTTCACCAACCTCTGCTTTTTACCCTTTCTACCTTCTTATTTTACATGAACTTGCCAGGCTAAGAGGGAACTGAGAGCGAGGACCAGATTTGTCTCTTTAAGTGAGTTTGGGTACAACATGCTTAAAAAAAAAAAGATAGGTTATAGGGATCTGACATCTCAGGGTCCCCTCAGCATTTTCGTAACCAGTATCTAATAGGTCCTAAGGATGTTGTAGTTTAACAAGCAATCAATCATATTTATTGAGTGCTTACTGTGTGCAGCGCACTCTGCAAAATGCTTGGAAGAGTACAATATAACGGAGTTGGTACAGATATTCCCTGTCCACGGTGAGTTAGCTCACGTTTGCAGGGAGTGGATAATTTGGCTTTGCAAACGTTCCCGGAACAGAAGAGCTGCACTTTTCCCAGTCTCCCTCCTCAATGAGATACCTGCTGCAAAGCTTGAGAAGTACTAACTGCCTGTTTATTTGTTTTGATGTGTATATACCTATGATTCTATTTATTTTTTTATACTGATGCCTGTTTACTTGTTTTGATGTCTGTCTCCCCCCTTCTAGACTGTAAGGCCGGTGTGGGCAGGGATTGTCTCTCTTTGTTGCTGAATTGTACTTTTCAAGCACTTATTACAATGCTCTGCATGCAGTAAGCGCTCGATAAATACGATTGAACAAGTGAATAAAAAAAGTAGACTCACTGGCTTCTGAAGGGCTTAACCAGCTCTACTACCAAGACCATGGAGTTACTAACTTTGCATTGCATCCCACCTGGAGTATAGCTGACATTGAATTGACTAGTCTGAAGGCAGTGAGATAAACTCACTATGGACAGGGAATGGGCAGGAGGATCAAAAAGGAAACGTGAAGCTACTCTATCTCCACACATAGGGGAGAATCTTGTTCATCCTCCCGTTTCTATTCAGAGAGATTCAGAGGCTGTTGAGAGAGGTAGAAGCTGGGCTCACCAGAATGTCTTAGGTCCCTCTTCCCTGGCTCCAGCCCTTCACTGCTAAGCTGGCAACCACTGTCTTATAAACCCCTTAGACAAAGGATGAGGAGGTGAGATAACGTGGCAGCTGTTCCAGTTGTCCTGGAGGACTTGGCTAAATAACACGGCTGAAGTTCATAAAGACGGTAATCCTTTGGGGAGCCACTTGGGTTCTCGGCTTCCTCGCACAGACCCCGGCGTTGAATCCCTGCTACTCCATAATGAAAGATTGTAGCTAGGGTATTTAAATCTGGAAAACACCAAATACTGTTGGTAATATTCCCTTCTCTTGATAATGTCGTTTGCTTCTTTTTGCTTCTTTTCTATCTAGATTTTTTTTTTTAGCTCAACTATCACACTTGCCAGTCCCTAATTTATACCTGGAGAGGTGCTCTGGTGCTGAAATATCACACCCCTCTGATTGGTGTCAATCAGACACCAATCATTCATTCATTCATTCAATCATATTTATTGAGCTATGCGTGTGGAGCACTGTACTAAGTGGTTGGAAAGTACAATTCGGCAACAAAAAGTGATGCTCCCTACCCCAAAATGGGCTCAGAGATTAGAGAAGCAGCGTGGTTAAGTGTAAAGAGCATGAGTTTAGGAGTCGGAGGTTGTGGGTTCTAATCCCACCTCTGCCACTTGTCTGCTGTGTGACTTTGGGCAAGCCACTTCACTTCTCTGTGCCTCAGTCACCTCATCTGTAAAATGGAGATTAAGACTGTGAGCCCCACGTGGGAGAACCTGATTACCTTGTATCTACCCCAGTACTTAGAACAGTGCTTGGCACATAGTAAGCGCTTAACAAAAGCCATAATTATTATTATTATTATTATTATTATTGGTCAAGCAACCCACTGCTTAACCAAACTCAGCCAAAACATTCAAGTCGAGAAAGAGAAGGAATTAAGGATGGGAAGTTTCTCCGTTTCCAGGACCAAGTATTGTGGGCATTGTGAAACATTTAGGCTTGACACTTTCAATGTTTGTTCATATTACTTGGAGTCTAAACAAGTGAGTCTCTGGGCTCACGGGTCTACAGATAGTGTGGCTTAGTGGAAAACAGCACGGGCTTGGGAGTCAGAGGTTGTGGGTTCTAATCCCGGATTTGCCACTTGTCAGTTGTGTGACTTAGCTTCTCTGTGCCTCGGTTACCTCATCTGTAAAATGGGGATTAAGACTGTGAGCCCCATGTGGGACAAGCTGATTACCTTGTATCTACCCTAGGGCTTAGAACAGTGCTTGCCACATAGTAAGCGCATAACAAATACCATCATCATCATCCTCAGGGCTCAGGGATCACAGGTCCTGGAACTCACCGGCCTTGGGGAACATGGATCTCAGGGCTCAAGGGTCTTGGGGATAACAAATCTTAGGATTCAAGTATCTTGAGAACATGAGTCTCAGGGCTCAGTTTGAGGGAACACTAGTCTCGGACTCATGGGTGTTGGGGTTCATGGATCTTGGGGCTCATGTGTCTCATGGGTCTCAGAGCTGACCTCGTGCAACTGTAGCCATTCATTCATTCAATCATATTTATTGAACGCTTACTGTGTGCAGAGCACTGTACTAAGCGCTTGGGAAGTACAAGTTGGCAACATAACTATGATTTGGCAACATAGCTATGAGTAATCCCCATCTGTTCTCACTGAAACCTCTGCAACACAGTTTCCCTCTGTGTCTTAAATGTTTTCTTAAATGTTAAGGGCGCAATGAATTTCTTCACTGAAATGTTAAGAAAAATGTTCAGAATGTTAGAGAAGCAGCGTGGCTCAGTGGAAAGACCCCGGGCTTTGGAGTCAGAGGTCATGGGTTCAAATCCCGGCTCTGCCACTTGTCAGCTGAGTGACTTCGGGCAGGTCACTTAACTTCTCTATGCCTCAGTTACCTCATCTGTAAAATGGGGATTAAGACTGTAAGCCCCACGTGGGACAACCTGATCACCTTGTATCCCCCCCAGTGCTTAGAACAGTACTTCACACATAGTAAGTGCTTAACAAATATTATTATTATTATTATTATTATTATTATTATTATCTGTGCCTCAGTTACCTCATCTGTAAAATGGGGATTAAGACTGTGAGCCCCCATGTGGGACAACCTCATCACATTATCCTAGCAGTTATCCTAGCAGTTTTAATGATGTTGGCTAAGTTAAATTTTCATTTAACAGGAATCATTTCCCAGAATTTTTGTGTTCACATAAAGGTAGCACAATTAATTACTCTCATCATCATCATCATCAATCGTATTTATTGAGCGCTTAGCAATTTAATGTATAACAACCATTTCTTTAGAAATCATGGCCAATGGGTAGCATAGGACAGAGTCCCTATAGATTTTCAAAGGAGTTGAAGACTTAAGGGGGGAATGGGGGTAAAGAGAAGAGGACAAAAACCAAGTGAAAAGAATAAATGTAAGTGGAAATAGACATAAGGAATGGGAAGAGGAAATATAGAAAATGAAAGGTGAAATTTGGGCTTAGTACAGAGCTAAACATTTAATAGAGTGCCCTGCATACAGGAAGTATTTAATGATATTTATAATAATAATACTCTGCTATTCACCACACCTCTTCATTCAAGGCTCTCCATCACCTTGCCCCCTCCTACCTCACCTCCCTTCCGTCCTTCTCCAGCCCAGTCCGCACCCTCCACCCCTCTGCAACTAATCTCCTCACCGTTCCTTGTTCTCGCCTGTCCCACGGTTGACCCCCGGCCCACATCATCTCCCTGGCCTGGAATGCCCTCCCTCTGCACATCTGCCAAGCTAGCTCTCTTCCTCCCTTCAAGGCCCTACTGAGAGCTCACCTCCTCCAGGAGGCCTTCCCAGACTGAGCCCCCTCCTTCCTCTCCCCCTCCTCCCCCTCCCCATCCCCCTGCCTTACCTCTTTCCCCTCCCCACAGCACCTGTATATATTTATATATGTTTGTACGTATTTATTACTCTACTTATTTATTTATTTTATTTGTACATGTTTATTCTATTTATTTTATTTTGTTGATATGTTTTGTTTTGTTCTCTGTCTCCCCCTTCTAGACTGTGAGCCCACTGTTCAGTAGGGACCATCTCTATGTGTTGCCAACTTGTACTTCCCAAGTGCTTAGAACAGTGCTCTGCACACAGTAAGTGCTCAATAAATACGATTGAATGAATGAATGAATACCATTGATTGATTGATGGATTGAGGCGAAGATATAGTGATAGGTAAGATTAGACTAAGACTGTGAACTCTATGTGGGATAGGGACTATGACCAACTCAACTTGCGTGTATCTTCCCCAGAGCTTAGTACAGTGCCTGACACATAGTAAATGCTTAACAAATACCACAATTAATCTTATTATAAAATGGGTTCCAGATTTTTACTTGCCTGAGCTGGCCAGTATCTCTGGCCTACATCAATTTCTCTCACCTTTCCATCTCTCATTCCCAGTAGTTTTTCTGGTTCCTAGGACTGGCCATGGACACTGGTTCCTTTCCTCTAAACTGGGCTGGAGGCAGCAAGCAGCAGTGGGCAAAAGTGATTGTCAGACAGATTAGCAACAGCCGTGGCAAGCGGCGGTTGATATCAAGAGACCAGAAATAACAGTGACTTTCTGGCCAGGATACTGCTGGCCTTTCTGGCTAAGAATAGGAGTTTTTCAATTGACCGAATGACTATTTTCCTGACATTTTCCAAGCTTGATTATGTTGTTATGGCTATTGCGTATGGAGGTAACTGATCTAAATGCTGTCGTTTACCTTGCCAGTCTCACAATGACCCTACAATCGTCACCCCATCTGTCCAAACCAGTCCTCACCTCCCCCGCACCACCCACCACCACCCAACTCCCCCCACCCCTTGCACAGCCCCAACCCTTCCTCCATGCCCCTTCCCTGGAATCCTTCTCTCCCAGAACCACCCCTCGTTCTCCCTCCTCCTGCCCGCATCCCAGACAACTGGCTCCCATCCAACCCTTCCCTGCCCCTCCCTCCCACCTCTGCCCCATCTCTGTAATCCTGTCCTAGCACGAACCCCTCATCCTTCTCTCCCTGTGCCAGCCCCAACAATTCATTCCCATCCAAACCCTCCCCACCCCCTGAGCCATCCCCCCTTTCTCTCCCCCTTTCACAGCTGCTGCCAAGTGTGGCCTATGGAACCCTATGGACCCCCATGCCATCAGCGCTTAGAACAGGGCTCAGCGCTTACAACAGTGATTTGCACATAGTAAGTGTTAAATAAATGCCATCATTATTATTATTACTATTGTGGGGAAGATCCCCTTCATCCTTGACCTCTTCCTGTTCTGCTCTGTCCTCTTCCCTGCCATCCCTGAAAACTGGCTCTCCCCGGATGACACGGTCTCCCCTGCTGCTCTCTCCAGTGGAGACCTCATTTCCCGCTCCCCCAGACTCACTGGGAAAGGGGGAGGTGTCAGCTTCCTTCAGGCGCCCCAATGCCTCTTTCGCATCATCTCTCCTCCTCCTCCTTTCCTTTGTTTCACCTCCTTTGAAGCCCATATCATCTGCCTCTATTACCCCCAGATTCTTGTAGCTGTTATCTACCACCCCCCAGGTACCACCTCCAACTTCTTTAACTATTTTGACCCCTTTCTCACACTCCTTCTCTCTTTCTCCTTGCCCACTTTGATCCTTGGAGACTTCAACATCCACATAGGTGTACCTGGTGACTCCTCTGCCGCCTGCCTTCTATCACTCCTCAACTCTGCCAACCTCCTGCCCTACCACACCACTTCTACCCACCAACTTGGACACACACTCAATCTCATCATCTCTAACCACGGCACGATCCCTACCCTCACCAACTCTGAAATCCCTCTCTTTGCTGTCTCACTTGCCTCCTTTCCCACACTTCTCCTTCCCATAAATCTGTACTATTCCCCCGCAGAGACCTCCTCTCTCTCGACCCCATCCATCTCTCTCAGTGCATCACACCCCACCTAGCCTCCATACACATTCTACCCACTCTTGATGACAAAATAGATGCCCTCAACACGACCCTCTCTACTCAACTCAACTCAGATGCTCTCCTATCTGTTCATCACTCTTATACCACTGTCCCACAGCCCTGGATCACCTGCACTGTCCACCTCCATTGCTCTTATGTTCAAGCCACAAAACACTTCTGGTGAAAGCCTAAACATCAGGCCGATCTTGTCCACTTCAAGTGGACAAGATCCACTTGTCCACTCCTCGAATGCCAAGCTACTCACTGCACTTTAATCAGGTCGTTCTCACTGCCAACCTCTCTCCCACATACTGCCTCTGTCCTGGAATGCCCTCCCTCTTCATATCCAATAGATAATTACTCTCTCCCTTTCAAAGCCTTAGTAAAGGCACATCTCTTCCAAAAGCCTTCCCTGACTAAGCCCTCAATTCTCTTTCTCCGCTCTCTTCTGCATTGGCCTGATTTGCTACCTTTAGTCACAGCACTTGAGTAAATACACACAATTTATTTATTTAGATTTATGTCTGTTTCATTCTCAAGACTGTAAACTAATTTTGGAGAGGGAATGTGTCTTTTATATTGTTTACTCTGAACTCTCTCAAGTACCTAGTACAATGCTTGGCACATAGTAAGTGCTCAATAAATACAATTGATTCATTGATTAATTGATAGATGCTTTCTCTGCCCACAAAGAGTTTATAGTTTTAGATAACAGGTACTAAGCTCCGGGGTAGAAAGGTAAGAAGAAAGCAGCTGGTGGAAAGCCATGAATCAAATGTCCAATAGACACTATTTCAGGTAGATAAAAATTGACAGCAACTAGAAGTTTTTGAGGATGACAGTGATGTGTTTTGAATGACATTTTAGGAAAATGTCCCCAGCAGCAATAAAGAGGATATAGGCTGAAGATGGGCAAAGCTAGCAGAAGGAAGCTGATTAAGGAAGCTAATGCCATCATCCAGATGAGAAGTGATGGGTGCTTGGAATAGGGTGATGTCCATAGGGTGGATAGGAAGGGGCAGAGTCAGGAAATGTTGAAGAGGAAAAACTGACAGGATTTGGAGACAAACCTATATAGGAGGTGTGAGACAGGCAGGAATTGAGTAAGGCTGCAAGCTGACAAGATTAATAGAATTAGAAAAATTGATTTAAAACTGCCCTCTCCTCTGAGTGGCAACAACACTTCTCTCTCCTTATTGAATCCCATGTACATTGCTCACACCAGCTGTTTCACACTATTAATGCCTTCCTCAAACATTCTGTTTCCCCTCCTCCCCAGTGTTTTGTACTCAAGACATATGTGAATAAGGGGGGCAAATCAGGGTGACACGAAAGGGAGTGGGATAAGAAGAAATGAGGGTTTAATCAAAGAAGGCCTATTGAAGGAAATGTGCCTTCAATTAGGCTTAGAAGAGGGGGAGAGGAATTGCCTGTCAGATATGAAGAGGAAGGGCACTCCAGACCTAAGGAAGGGCATTAGCGAGAGGCCAGTAGTGAGATAGAGGAGATCGAGGTACAGTGAGTAGGTGGGCATTAGAGAAGCTAAGTCTGTGAGATGGGTTGTAGGAGTGCAGCACCATGAAGTAGAAGGAGACAAGGTAATCTAGTGCTTTAAAGTCAATGGTAAAGTTTCCGTTTGAGGTGAAAGTGGATGGACAACCACTGGAGGCTCTTCAGGAGTGGAGAAACGTGGCCTGAATCTTTCTGAAGACTGATGATCTGAGCAGCAGAGTGAAGTAGGGACTGGAGTGGGGAGCGACTCAACAAAGGGGCTGTTGCGGTAATCAAGGCGGGAAAGGATAAGTGATTGGATTAATGTGGTATCAGTTTGTATGTAGAGGAAAGGGCAGATTTCAGTGATGTCGTGAAGGTTGAATTCACAGCGTTCAGTGATATATTGAATATGTGGGTAGGATGAAATGGATGAATCAAGGATGATGCCAAGGTTACTGGTTTGTGAGACCGGAAGGATGGTGGTGTTGTCTGAAATGACAGGAAAGTCAGGGGGAAGACAGGGTTTGGATGGGAAGATAAGGGGTTCCGTTTGGGGCGTGTACATCTGTACATATCCATATACCCCTACAGTATATTCCATATATGTGTGCATATCCAATACTTCCCATTTACCTTAATCATAATTTATTTGGATATTTGTTTCCCGATCTCGACTGTAATAAGCATCTTGTGGTCAGGGTACATGCCTGTCAACTATGTTGAATTGTTATCTCCCAGGCACCTAAAACAGTTTTTGGCACACAGTAAGTGTTCAACAAATGCCAATGACTGATTGATCAAGTATCCATGGAAGAAGACAGCAACAGCTTAACAGCTTTCAGGGTGTCTAGACCAGATAGGGTCTTTGTGGGTCCCTGGACAAATATTTTAAAGTCCAGTGGACAAGCCCAATTTATCTTAGAGAAAACAGAATTGGGAATAAAGTGAGTATATCTAGGCAGGTTTTAAAGCCTAATGAATAAAATCAAAATGACATCGGGGAGAAGATTAGTGTTTTACTATGCATTTTTAAATAATCAATTAATCTTCTATATCAGAGCTAGGCCTGGGGCTTGGTGTGGCAAATGCCACAATAATCATTTGATCTCTTAACATTGCCAACACATATGTCTCTTTATATATATTACATTTGAAAGAGCTTGTTTGGCAATAAAACAGTGGTTGTAAAAGAACACTATAAGAAAAGAACGTATTTCACTGAAAGGTCAAGTTATGCTGGCATAGACACCAGGATTATCACAATTACTCATTTTGAAAAGTGCCTCAAAATCTTCAGCTTCCTTCTGGAAAGCCACAAGTAATGAACAGACAGTAACTTGGTTTAATATTTCATCTCCTGGCAACCGTAACAGCACAACATCCTTCTCCTGTACTGCTGAATCAGCTTGGATAAGAAGTTATGTCCTCATGCAGAATTTTAGATTATCTTGGAAAAATATTTGAGACAAGCCAGCACACTGGAGGGATAAATTAACTGGTTACCTGGGAGACTGAGTTAAAAGTGATAATACTCTTTTGTTATGAAGCTTTGAGAAAATAAATTCCAGGTTTGTTTGTCTCCACAAAGTTCACATCCACACAGCGGATCACTTGATTGTAGGTCAGGCAGAATCAAAGTTTAAATTTCCTTAAATTTCATCATTTTAAAACTCTGAGCAAAATGGAAATCCCAATCATCTACTCACTTTAATTAGGGTGTTTATCATTCTTAAGGAATACTTGAGATTTAAATACATAGCCTCTGCTGATAAACATAACAATGTCATTTTCACAGTTTGTATATTAGTAACCTTTCACTGCATTGGTTGTATATCAATGGATCAGTTGTACTTATTCAGAGCCTACTTTGTGCAATAAATTCTATCGATTCGCTAATCTGCAATGAAATATATTATGTACTTGGGAGAGTTCAGAAAAGTGAATAGGCCTGAACCCTGTCCTCAAGGAATTCACAATCTAGCAGATTTTTTCCTCACCATTATTATATGCTAAGCTATACACATAGTAAATCAGGATTTTACTGCCATGTGGCTTAAAATAGTATCAAGGCCATCAAATTTAGAGTAATAATTACATTAAATAAATCAGAAATCCCTTAAAAATAACATTTTTTTTTGTTTTTTATCCCATCAACTACATATAATCATGTTCGTTTTCCATTTTGTTCCTTCAGTTGTTCCCCTTCCTTGTTTTATGGCTATCTCTATGTCTCTAATTTCTTACGGACAGATATCAAAATATTCTATATGAAGCACGTAATACTTCTGAATCATATTACCTGTCAGTAGCGAAACTCATTTTTATTCCTGCACCTTAATTCCTTCAAGATATTTTTCTACGACACAGTGTGATTAATTTTACAAGATTTGTTTATCAATCTTATCATAGCTTCTTAGCAGTTCATTGTATGAAGACAAATTATCATCGATGATATAGCTGTCTTTTATGATACTCTGGACTGTAATGGAAAAGGAAGACTTACTTTGTGGTCATTTTTCATTTTGAACCAGAATTATATGACATTGCAAAAGAGGTATCAGCTTCAGTGACCTCAGATGTACTTGTCACAGACCATTGGTCTTTGAAACGCTGTCATATTTAGAAGGTTAGTGGAAAATAAAAAACCTTGTAGCTAACATTAGCATTGGAAACCTTATCCAGTCTACATTACTGGTTATATCCCCATCAGTCTTTCCTATGGTGCCATGGTGAGCCCAGTTCTGCTCCCTGAATAGAAAAGGAAAAATGAGTTGTGTTAGAGCCTCACAGAATATCAAGACAAGTTACGGGGAGAGAATAAAATGTGTTCTTCCCTCTGTATATAGCCTAAAGACATCTCCCAGAATGAAACATAAATAAGATTGTAAATTGCTTAGAAAATGTATATATCCCTTAATAATAATAATAATAATGACATTGGTCCTGGCAGTAATAATATTTACTGTTTATTATGTGCCAAGCCTATAAGTAAATACTGGTGTAGATGTGTGATAGGTGTCCAATACATAGTCTGATAGGTCATAATCCTTGTCCCACACAGAACTCACCATTGAAGAAGGAAGAAGAGAGCTCCTATCTTCATTTTACAGATGAAGAAATTTAGTCACACAGAGGTGAAATGATCTGCTTAAGAGCACCCAGCAGACACATAATAATAATTATTATTGTTATGGTATTTGTTAAGCACTTACTATGTGCCAAGCACTGGTCTACATTTTGGGGTAGATACAAGGTAATCAGTTTGGACACCATCCCTGCCCAACATGAGGCTTACACTCTTAATCCCCATTTTACAGATGAGGGAACTGAAGACCAGAGAAGTGAAGTGACTATCCCACGGTCACACAGCAGACAAGTGGCAGAGCCGGGATTTTCTGACTTAAAGTACTGTGCTCTTTCCACTGGGCCACAATTTGCTATATTTTCCTCTCCCACACATACTTCTCTTCTGTGTCACTGGTAAATCTGTAGCAATGGACACTGTTTTGTTACCACTGATGCTGTCAACAAATTGGCAGAGGGTAACTCTCGCCAAAGTCATACAATGACAAAGGCAGGGTGAGTGGCCCTCTTTACCACCCAAACACAAGTTCCTACAATTCACGAATCTATTTTTAGCCTTTTTGAGCCTTTTCAAATGATGATTTGAGGAAACACTGACAATGGCCCCAAGATCAGAAGAGATTGATTTATGGATGGGAGTTCCAAGTCCATCATGGTGTAGTTGTATTTTGAATGGTTTTCCCTAAAGGCAGTACCTTGCTCACCAGTGACCTTTATGCCAACTCATTCAACTTTGAGAATTTTCCTTCAATCAATAGGGTTTATTGACCAACTACTGCAGTGAAATTCTGTAGGAAATGCTTGGGAAAGTATGATAGAGTTACAAGTGTCAGTCCCTGTCTAAAAGAAGTATCTTGCAATTCACGCCTATTGAATGGTCTGCTGCCAACATTGTCTGGAGAATTTTGAGATTTCTCTTCCCCCTTTCTTCCAGATCATTTGTGAACAAGAAAACAAACAAACAAAAAAGAATCATAGAACCAAGTCACAAAGTCACCTTTCCTTATTCATAGAAGTTATTTTATTCCTATCATTGATCTATAAAATCGGTCAATCATATATATATATTGAGCACTTACTGTTTGCAGAGCACTGTATTAAGCACTTAGGAAAGCATAATTCAACAGACTGCAAGGATCTTACAGTCCAGAGGAAGAGAAGGATTTTAAAATAGATTAGGGATGGGGGAAAATTTAGAGTTTGTATATAATTCTTGCATTCAGTAATCACATAGTATTAGTATAATATTCATTAGTCTAAATATTTACCTAGGTATTGTGGGGCTGGGGTGAGTATCGAAGTGCCTAAGGGACACACAATCAAGTTCACAGTTGATGCAGAATAGAGGGTGGATGGGGGAATATTGAACTTATTCTGGGAAGGTCTGTTGGGGAAGAAATTATTTTAGGAGGGTTTGGGAGGTGGAGAGAGTGGTGGAAGGTTGGATTTAAAGGAGGAGGGAGGTATAGATCAGTGGGAGGATGAGGGCAAGGTTTTAGCAATGAGATGGATGGGATCGAGCTACAGAGAGTAGATTGGCATTACAGGTGATGTATTGGTTGTATTGTAGATTGGAGAGCTGCAAGATCAAATAGGAGGTAGAGCAATGATTTCCATAAAGCTATAGTAAGAATTTTCTGTTTGATACAGAGGTGGATGGGCAACTACAAGAGGTTTGGGAGGAATGGGGAGATATGGACTGAATTCTTTTGTAACAGCGAAATATGGACTGGAGAGAGGAAGAAAAGAAGGAGGAAGATGAGCATAGAGGCTGATGCAGTAGCAAAGGTGGGGACAGGTGACTGCTAGGATCAGTGTGGTAGCAGTTTGGATAGACAGAAAAGGGTCGATTCTAGAGATGCTAAGGTAGAACCACAGGATTTTATGACAGATTGAATGTGTAAGTTGAAAGAGAGAGGTAAGTCTAGGAAAATTCCAAGACTGTGGGTTTATATGATAGAGAGAATGGTGGGTCTGTCTAAAGTGATAGAAAAGTCAGGGGGTTTCAGTAGGAATATAAATATTTCTGTTTCAAAACGTAAGTTTGAAGTGTTAGTGGGACATCCAAGTAGAGATGCCCTAGGGGAGAAGGAAATGTGAGACTGCAGAGAAAGAGAGAGACCAGGACTGGAAAGGTAGTTTAGGGAACCATCCAAATGGAGATGGTAGTTAAAAGGTACGAGTTCTCAAAGAGAGTAGATGTAAATGGAGAATAAAGGGAATACAGAACTGAACCTTAAAACAACCCCACGGTTAAAAGGTAGGAGGCAGAGGAGGAGTCTGTGAAAGAGGCTGAGAAGGACTGGTCAGAGCGAGGTGTCGGTTTCCTTCTCGCCATCCAATGTCGCTTTCGCACTATCCCTCCTCCCCCTTCCCTTCCCTTCCTTTGAAGCCCACATTATTCGCCTCTACCACCCCCTCCAGATTCTTGTAGCCATCATCTACCGCCCTCCTGGCCCCACTTCCAACTTCTTTAACGACTTTGACCCCTTCCTCACCTTCCTTCTCTCCTTCTCCATGCCCACTCCGATCTTCGGAGACTTCAACATCCACATGGATATCCCTGATGACTCCTCTGCCGCCCGCCTTCTATCTCTCCTCGACGCTGCCAACCTCTTCCTCCACCCCACCTCACCTACTCACCAACTTGGTCATACTCTCGACCTCATCAACTCCCATCGCTGTACTGTGTCCACCCTCACCAACTCTGAAATCCCTCTCTCTGATCATAATCTTCTCACCTGCCTCCTCACTCACACTCCTTTCCCCTGTAAATCCGTATTACTCCCTCACAGAGATCTCCGCTCTCTTGACCCCACCCATCTTTCGGAGCGCCTCACACCCCACCTCGCCACCCTCTCCTCTCTACCCAGTCTTGATGATCAGATTACTGCTCTCAACTCTACCCTTTTCTACTCAGCTGGACTCACTCGCTCCCCTTTCCCTTCGCCGCTCTCATACCACTAACCCACAGCCTTGGATCACTGCCACTGTCCACCTCCTTCACACGAGCTGCCGAACGCTGCTGGCAAAAGTCTAAACACCATGCCAACCTCGTTCACTTCAAGTTTATCCTTTCCTGCCTTAACTCAGCCCTCTCCTCTGCCAGACAAAACTATTTCTCCTCCCTTATTGACAACCAGGCCCATCACCCCTGCCAGCTCTTCCGTACATTCAACTGCCTTCTCAGGCCCCCGGTTCCTCCCCCTCCTCCTTCCCTCACCCCCAACGATCTGGCCTCCTACTTCATTAACAAAATTAAATCCATCAGGTCCGACCTCCCCAAAGTCACTTCCCCCCCTTCTCCAATCCCCCGGCTCTCAACACCCTCTGCTACACTCCCATCCTTCCCATCAGTACCCTCAGAGGAGCTCTCCTCCCTCCTCTCAAGTGCTACTCTGGCCACCTGTGCTTCTGACCCCATTCCCTCTCATCTCATGAAATCTCTCACCCCGTCCCTTCTCCCCACCTTAACTTCCATCTTCAACCGCTCACTCTCCACTGGTTCCTTCCCCTCTGCCTTCAAACATGCCCATGTCTCTCCCATCCTAAAAAAACCCTCTCTTGACCCCACCTCACCTTCTTGTTATCTCCCCATATCCCTCCTACCATTCCTTTCCAAACTCCTTGAACAAGGTGTCTACACACGCTGCCTCGAATTCCTCAACAACAACTCTCTCCTCGACCTCTTCCAGTCTGGCTTCTGTCCCCTACATTCCACAGAAACTGCCCTCTGAAAGGTCACCAATGACCACCTGCTTGCCAAATCCAACGGCTCATACTCTGTCCTAATCGTCCTCGACCTCTCAGCTGCCTTCGACACTGTGGACCACCCCCTTCTCCTCAACACGTTATCTGACCTTGGCTTCACAGACTCCGCCCTCTCCTGGTTCTCCTCTTACCTCTCCGGTCGTTCATTCTCAGTCTCTTTTGCAGGCTCCTCCTCCCCCTCCCATCCCCTTACTGTGGGGATTCCCCAAGGTTCAGTGCTTGGTCCCCTTTTATTCTCAATCTACACGCACTCCCTTGGTGACCTCATTCGCTCCCACAGCTTCAACTATCGTCTCTACGCTGATGACACCCAGATCTACATCTCTGCCCCTGCTCTCTCCCCCTCTCTCCAGGCTCACATCTCCTCCTGCCTTCAGGACATCTCCATCTGGATGTCTGCCCACCACCTAAAACTCAACATGTCCAAGACTGAACTCCTTGTCTTCCCTCCCAAACCCTGCCCTCTCCCTGACTTTCCCATCTCTGTTAATGGCACTACCGTCCTTCCCGTCTCACAAGCCTGCAACCTTGGTGTCATCCTCGACTCCGCTCTCTCATTCACCCCTCACATCCAAGCCGTCACCAAAACCTGCCGGTCTCAGCTCCGCAACATTGCCAAGATCCGCCCTTTCCTCTTCATCCATACCGCTACCCTGCTCGTTCAAGCTCTCATCCTATCCCATCTGGACTACTGCATCAGCCTTCTCTCTGATCTCCCATCCTCGTGTCTCTCCCCACTTCAAACCATATTTCATGCTGCTGCCCGGATTATCTTTGTCCAGAAACACTCTGGGCATGTTAATCCCCTCCTCAAAAATCTCCAGTGGCTACCAATCAATCTGGCATCAAGCAGAAACTCCTCACCCTGGGCTTCAAGGCTCTCCATCACCTCGCCCCCCTCCTACCTCACCTCCCTTCTCTCCTTCTCCAGCCCACCCCGCACCCTCTGCTCCTCTGCCGCTAATCTCCTTACCGTACCTCGTTCTTGCCTGTTCTGCCATCGACCCCCGGCCCACGTCATCTCCCTGGCCTGGAATGCCCTCCCTCTGCCCATCCGCCAAGCTAGCTCTCTTCCTCCCTTCAAGGCCCTACTGAGAGCTCACCTCCTCCAGGAGGCCTTCCCAGACTGAGCCCCTTCCTTCCTCTCCCCCTCGTCCCCCTCTCCATCCCCCATCTTACCTCCTTCCCTTCCCCACAGCACCCGTATATATGTATATATGTTTGTACATATTTATTACTCTATTTATTTATTCATTTATTTTACTTGTACATATCTATTCTTTTTATTTTATTTTGTTAGTATGTTTGGTTTTGTTGTCTGTCTCCCCCTTTTAGACTGTGAGCCCACTATTGGGTAGGGACTGTCTCTATATGTTGCCAACTTGTACTTCCCAAGCACTTAGTACAGTGCTCTGCACACAGTAAGTGCTCAATAAATATGATTGATTGATTGACTGATTGACCTTCTGAGTCCCAAGCCCATTGTCTATCCACTGGCCATGCTGCTTCTATGATGATGCCATTCAGTTGTCAGTTCAATCTATATTATATATTGAACACTTACACTGTGTAGAACACTATACCAAGCAGTTTGGGGAGTACATTAGCATTAATAAACACAATCCCTGCTCACAAGAATGTTACATTTTACTGGGGGGGAAAAAGACTAAAATGAATTGAGTACCCACGAGTTTTAGAGGGTGAGAACTCAAGTACACAGGAGACTAAGTAGAAGAGTTGACAGGGTGAGAGATTAGTCATAGAAATCTTCCTGGAGGAGTTGTGATTTTAGTAGGCCTTTGAAGAGGGGACAGAATATTTTCCTGCTGGATGTGAAGAGGAGTTCCAAGCAAGAAGGAGTGCATAAGTTAGGGGTCATAAGAGATAAGATGAGGCATTAGACTGTAAGCTTCTTGTGGGCAGGGAAAATAACTGCCAACCCTGCTGTATTGTACTCTGCCAAGTCCTTAGTACAGTGCTATGCACACAGTAAGCACTCAATAAATGCCTGGATTGATTGATTAGATTGGCAAAGAGGGTGGTGAGCTGGATTGAGTGCCTTAAGTCGATGGTTAAGAGTTTCTGCTTGAGGCACAGAGGGTTGGACAACCATCAGCACGTTTAAAGGAGTGCAGATACATGTGCAGAATTATGATTTAGGAAAATGTTTTAGGCACCGAGTGAAATATGGATTGGAAAAATGTAAACCTGGAGGCAGGAAATTCAACGAGGAGGCTGATATGGTAGTTGACACAAGATATGACAAATGCTAACTATGTGATAACTCAATTTTTTTAAGTGAAGATCTAAATCTTCTGACCTCTTTTACTTCCCCAGTTAGTCATGCAGTATTTCTATTGGAGAACCTCTCTTGTGGTTGCTTTCATTGTTGTTTGTGGTTAGGTTTTTGGGGAAATATTTTACCAAGTCTATTTTTTTAAAATCAACCTCTGATAGGGTAATTTTTGTAAGACATAAATTCCAGCTTTTTCAGTCAATCAATTAGTAACATTCATGAGCACCTACTGAGTGCAAAATACTATGCTAAGCATTTAAGAGAAAATAACCAAAGCAAGGGGTATAGTCCCTGCCATCAGATAATTTACAATCTCATGGGGGAACAGAGAGAGAAGAAATAGTGGGTACGGGCAGTAGTGGATAGAGCACGGGCCCGGAGGTCAGAAGGTCATGGGTTCTAATTGCAGCTCTGCACTTGTCTGCTATGTGGCCTTGGGCAAGGCACTTCACTTCTCTGGGCCTCAGTTACCTCATCTGTAAAATGGGGATTGAGACTGAGAGCCCCATGTGGGACAGGGACTGTGTCCAACCCGATTTGCTTGTATCCACCCCAGGACTTAGTACAGGGCATGGTACACAGTGAGCACTTAACAAATACCATGATTTTTGATAATTATTAAGGTGAAATAGAGGGAAAAAGTACAGGACTGGGATTCAGGTGACCCATATTCTAATTCCGTGTCCACCACTAGACTGCTGTGTGACTTCTGGCATCACAACTTCTCTAGGCCTCGATTTCCTTATGTATAAAATGGGGATAAAATATATGCTCTTCTTGCTTCTTAGATGGTTTAGCCTAGTATGGATGGCTAAACGTCCCACGTCCTCCCCCTTGGCCTGGAATGTCCTCCCTCCGCACATCTGCCAAGCTAGCTCTCTTCCTCCCTTCAAAGCCCTACTGAGAGCTCACCTCCTCCAGGAGGCCTTCACAGATTGAGCCCCCTCTTCCCCCTCCCCATCCCCCCTGCCTTACCTCCTTCCCCTCCCCACAGCACCTGTATATACGTTTGTACATATTTGTTACTCTATTTTACTTGTACATATTTACTATTCTATGTATTTTATTTTGTTAACATGTTTTGTTTTGTTGTCTGTCCCCCCTTCTAGACTGTGAGCCCACTGTTGGGTAGGGACTGTCTCTATATGTTGCCAACTTGTACTTTCCAAGCACTTAGTACAGTGCTCTGCACACAGTAAGCACTCAAAAAATACGATTGAATGAATGAATGAATCAATATGGAGCAGGGACTTGAATCAATCAATCAATCATATTTACCGAGCACTAACTGGGTGCAGAACAAATGGAGCTTGGAAGAGTACAATACAGCAGACTTGGCTGACACAGTCCCTGACCACATCGAGTTCTGATTTTATCACTGTGTTTCTACCTTATTGCTTAGCAGAGTGCTTGATTCATAATAAGCTATTAACAAATACCATCATTATTAAATCTCTATATAAATGTATAAATAAATATAGAAATGAATCATAACATTCTTTGCTTTTCAGATACGTTCAGAACATATGCCCTGTGGTTAGGAAAGTGCACGGTAAGCGCTCAATAAATATGATTGAATGAATGAATAGATTAGGTGACTGATACTGCTATATTACCATTATTGCTATCATACAGCATTAATAATTCATGGAAACTAGCTAAGGGTTTTCTCTTCGTCATAGTTAAATTTTTTTAATGAATAGCCTTTTTCATTTTCCTCCCAAGCTAGTATACGTTATCTAACTGTGAATAGCATAATATTAGCTTTATAGAATGGCTCACCCACATGTACATCAGGCACCATATCCTCTTCACTATGAATCATAAAATTCAATATGCACATTTACCATGTACAGAACACTATGCTAGGCACTTGGGAGAGTACTGCAGACTAATAGGGTACAGATGCAAGTTTCAGGGAAGAAAAATAGGACAGGTAAAATAGAAATTATTCAGGAAAATCTCCCTGAAGGAGATGTGATTTTAGTCGGCCTTTGATGTTGGGAAACAAAGTCCCCTATTCTATATAAAACTTCTTTTTCTTTCTCATCCTATGGCAGTATCCAGTCAATCTTTAAGAGGGTTATGTACATGTCTTCAAATATTTATTCATATTTATGTCTGTCTCCCCTCAACTGCAAATTGGTTAAGGGGAGGGAACATGTCTGCTAATTATGTTGTACTCTCTCAAGCGCTTAATACAATGTTCTGCATATAGTAAGTCTCAATAAATTCCACTGATTGTTTAATTCATCAGTTATTTCCCCATTATCTTCCCACCCTCTTCTGAGAGATTCTAATAATAATGATGATAATAATAATAGTAATAATATTTGTTAAATGCTTACTATGTCTCAGGCACTATACTAAGCACTGTGGTAGATACAAGCTAATTAGGTTGGACACAACCCCTGTCCCACATGGGTCTCACAGTCTTAATCCCCATTTTACAGGTGAGGTAACTGAGGCACAGAGAAGTGAAGTGACTTGCCCAAGGTGACAAAGCTGGCAAATGGCAGAGCTGGGAACAGAACCTAGGTCCTTCTGAGTACTAGGCATGTGCTCCACCCATTAGACCACATTGCATTTCTGACCCTCTCTTGTATTTTCTGCTCACTTTTCTCATCTTTGTCAAGCAACCTTTAGTTCAGTCCTACTGCAATAACTAGGCTTTTAATATGGACTTTTTATTCTGAAAAAATACAGGATTCCTCTTTTCTGTTAATATTCTAATCTAATAATAATAATGGCATTTATTAAGCGCTTACTATGTGCAAAGCACTGTTCTAAGCGCTGGAAATCTCATTTTTGTTTATACATATCCTCACCTGTCCATATATCGCTGGAAAACTTGGGTTCATTAGTTTCAATGTTTTCAAAACAGCAGCAATTTTTGCTAACTGGAATGCTCATTTCCTCTAAGTACCTCCATCCAGCCTTGAAGAAGTAATCACTTTACAGAAGCTAATAAAGAGTGGACTAAGCTGGAGCTTTGAAAACTTCATTTCCAAAAAGCCCAGAAACTACCGTATAAAAACAATACTGCAGTTATTAAAAGCTGAAAAAAAATATACCAACATATCTAGGTCAGTGAGTAGTAAGAAAAAACAGAACAATAAAAGAGATATTAAAAATAATAATGAAAGACAAAACTTTAGTTGTGCTGGAAGACTTGAATCATCAGCTAGGATTTCATTTGGATTTTGCACGCACTTGTATATATACTAATTTCTAGATTTCACCTAAATCTGGTATAGCAGAGAAGGAAGTCAGTATTGTGAGAATTCCACAAGAAGGCAAAACTGTGATTTTACATTATTAATAGAATCTTGGACTGTCTAATATACACATACACTATATAAAAAAGAAAAATGTACTATACCTAACAACTACAACAGGAGGTTATGTAACTATTTTTCAGACTTTGCAAGCAAAGTGAGGGTGCATAATTTTGTGGACAAATGTCAGTAATCTCTTCAATTCCTCTGAGCATATCTAAAATCTTAATAAAATGCACTTTTGAAATTTACACCTCTGGTACTCTGAGACTGGCTGAAATCTGAGGGTGTTTAGAAAACTGAAAATTTGATTTTTTTTGTGTTGAGAAACAAACTTCCTTCCTGTATTATGTACATTTTTAGAGCCTATCCTATTTGTGTACAAGAATAAAAAAGGACATATAAATGCTATATTAATCTGGGACTTATAGTCCACCAAAACACCAAGTCCTACTCTTAGCCTGTGGAACTATTCAGAACCCAAACATTTCAGGGTAGTGGGTGCATGGTGTCTCTGACACTACCTTCTTTCAATCCCTAGGGAATTACTTCCTTATTCACCCCAAAATCAGTAGTGTGCCAATTTAATTAACAGTCTGCCCTTTCATCCTGTTTTTCATAATTTTAACTCTTTCCACCTTGATAGCATTTTCCCCATAGTTTTAAGCATGCAAAAGAAAAATCTCAATATTCCTAGCTAGAGCACTTTGAGAACAGTGCTTTGCACAGAGTAAGCGCTTAATAAATGCCATTAAAAACACTAATCCCATTCAATGCTATATTTAGATATAAACATTGAACACAATTTCAGAGTGGATACATCATCTTTATCCCTGTTGATATAAATTCAAAGTGATTTCCTTTTAAACTTTATATGCAAAAGAGGTCAGAGCTACAATATGATTTAAAGTACTAAAGTTAATTTTCATTTTGGTGGATTTGTAAAGGCAAAATCTATGATTTCAACATACTTTCATAAATGACCATTTTCCAACATTAGAATACTGTGTTGTTGTTGTAATGGAGAATCATTACCACTTTATGATCTTGACCATCTGAAGTCCAGGTTAGCACTTTATTTTCTTTTATTTTTGCAAATGTTAACCTATGTGAAGAAAGTAAAAAGCCAGAAATTACAAAGCCAGAAACTGTGTAATTTAATTGTGAGCACTGCTACCAAAGGTAATTAAGCATCTGTAAAAAAATTAATATAGAACAATATAAAGCAAGCCCTACAGCTAAGGAAATACTATTTTTAAAAATCTATTTGTTTCTGCAACACAGGAAGCTGCATTTCAGAAATTACAACAAAGGAAACTGCTGCTAACCATTCTACTGTATATCCATTTCTCAAAATAGTGCAGGCACTTTCACAGAGAAAGCTAAGTCATTCATTATAGAATGCCCCCCAGACATAGATTTTTTCCAAGTGAGCTTCACATTAGTCCTTCGCAAAGGAAATCAATTACGGAAATAGGGAGGAATGCTTAGCAACAGAATTACCGTTGCTGTAAAAAGTATATTCTGACTACTGAATTTATGAAAATCTGGTAATATGCATATTATTTGGGATTATTTAAACACTTTAGAAAATATTTTTGCTCAAATACAGTTTGCCGCACACTAAATGTCGATACGTAAAAGGCAGTCATCCCTTCAAATGAATCAGTGATTTTTTTTTTCTAGAGAAGTAGGGTTTGGGAGCTGTTTGCTTTGAGTTTTAAGCTTGAGTGTGAGGCCATATTCTTTATTTTGCAAAGGATAACAATGGTAGTCCCAATAAGGGACATTTTGGTTGTGGTAGGGACAATATTGTCTCTTATAAAACCTCTAATTTCCTTTCTGCCTTCCACTGGCAGAAATACCCAGTCTGCACTCATCATTCATCATGATGTTGGTGTCTTCTTCCAGTTCTCACCAGTGCTTCTCTCCTGCACCATATCCTGATGAAAAAAATACTTCTATTAATAAGGTTAAAATTCAATTTAAACCTGATCCAGTGACAATACTCTACAATCTCAAATTAGCTTCCAAGGAATATTTACCTATTTAAATTAAAACCAGCTAATATCTGAACAAATGCTATGCTGTACTTCCAAATCCCACGCTTCCTGCCAGTTTCATACATATATCTGAGCCTAGTTTTCCAAACTGCAGATCCCTTAACATTTTATAAAACAGATAACCCGTAGATAAATTAATCTAGACTTCAGTTGGGATTGTTTACTGCCAATAAAACAGAGCCATCTTTCCCTTGAAAATTTGTAACATTCTGTCCTCCATAGTCCTGATTATCTGGTCTGATGTCATAATATTCTGAAGCACAGTTAACTGCTCAAATCTTTTGACATGACCTTAAGAATTTTTAAAAGAAATCATATTAAAAAAGAAAGCCTACAAAAGCCATCAGTTCTACCTTAATACAAGAACATTTTATTGTAATGATAATGTAGTATTCTCCAGTACAACTGACTCAGTCATAAGACTAGGCATTCATTTTAAAAATGTCTATTTTATTAAATTAAAACTAGAAATCAAGAAAGTGTAGATAAAAATGTTAAAACTGTTCACATTCCTATATATAGTAAATGACGAACAGGGAAATGATAACAACGTTAAGTGAACATTGCTTTGAAAAGGATTGCTTCATTAACACCAATCACTATGGCTACAGTTCTTTATGGAGAAAGCCAAAAATATACTGGAAAACACATGAAAGCATTTAGCTGTGGCAAGCATTTTGAGATAGTACACCATCATTTTCCCCTCTGAATATACTTTGGGAACTTCAGGAACCATTTCTATACATCAACCTTATGGATAGATTGATTGAAAAATTGATTGACTTGTCTAAACTTCTTGAATGGGCTGCATATATCCACCGCTTCCTCTTGGTCTCTCCTAACATTCTTCACAACACCCTATAATCTGTATTTTACCATATTCTCTCTTTAAAAGCCACACTAACCAGGGCCTCCAGTGACCTTCTTATGGTGAAATTGAATGGCTGCATTCTATCTCAATCATTTAACAATACTACCTGTTACATCCTTACTGTTCCTCCTACTCCCACTATATGTAAACCTATCCAAACTAATACCACATTAATACAGTCACTCACCCTACCCCACCTGTATTACTGCATCAGCCTCCTGTCCCTCCCCACTCCAGTCCATACTTCACTCTGCTGTCTGGATCATTTTTCTACAAAAACATTTAGGGCATGTTTTCCCACTCCTCAAAAAATCCCAGTGGTTGCCCATCCACCTCCACATCCAACCAAAACTCCTTATCCTTGGCTTCAAAGCACCCTATCACTTTTACCCCTCCTACCTCACATCTCTACTCTCCTGCACCAATCCAGCCCACACATTTTGCTCCTCTAGTGCTAACTTTCTCACTGTGCCTTGATCTTATCTATTTCATTGCCGACCCCTTGTCCATGTCCTGCCTCTGGCCTGGATGTCCTCCCACCTCAAATCCTACAGACAATTACTCTCCCCCAACTTCATTGCCTTATTGAAGGCACATCTCCTCCAAAAGGCTTTCCTTGACTAAGCCCCCCTTTCCTCTTCTCCCACTCCCTTCTGCATCTCCCTGACTTGCTCCCTTTGTTCTTCCCCTGACCCAGCCACACTGCACTTATGAACATATCTGTAATGTATTTATTCATATTAATGACTGTCTCCCCGCCTCTCTAAACTGTAAGCTCATTGTGAGCAGGGAATATGTCTATTTATAATACTACTACTAATAATAATAATGATATTTGTTAAGTGCTTACTGTATGCCAGGCACTGTACTGGATACTAGCAAATCAGGTTGGACACAGTCCCTTGTCCCACATAGGGCTCACAGTCTCAATCCCCATTTTACAGATGAGGGAACTGAGGCCCAAAGAAGTGAAGTGACTTCCCCAAGGTCACAAAGCAGACAAGTGGCAGAACCAGGTTAAGAAACCATGACCTTCTGATTTCCAGGTCTGTGCACTATGCCATGCTGCTTCTGTATATACTCTCCCAAGTGCTTAGTACAGTGCTCTGCACACAGTAAATATGATTCAATGAATGAATGAATGCTTATTCCACTATATTGTAAAAAATCTTTAGGGCAAGTGATGACTAACTACCATTAATTGATTCATCGATTGACACTCTTTACCACCTCCCTTTTGCTTTTATTTCAGCCACATATTACTTTTTGCTTTTCTCATGTGGCAATTCTTTCTCTCTTCACTCTATACCTGTTTGCTATAGGAGATCTGCGAATGGCACTCTGGATCACTTCCTTATGAAAATTCTATGAAATATTTATCTGGAAAAGTCTTGTCCTGGTTCTACTTTACTATTCTGACCAATCCTTCTCAGTTTCTTCACTAGATCTTCCTCGGCTACCAACTCCATTACTGTGGATGCCCTTCAAGTTTCAGTTGTGAGTCCTTTTCTCTTCTCAATCTAAATTCAATTCCTATGGAAGTGAAAACAGCTCATCTTCTTCCAGGGCTTCAACATCCACTTCTACACACTTCTATGGCTCTTCAATTCATTCATTCATTCAATCGTATTTATTGAGAACTTACTTTGTGCAGAGCACTGTACTAAGCACTTGGGAAGTACAAGTTGGCAACATATAGAGACGGTCCCTGATGAACAGTGGGCTCACAGTCTAGAAGTCTTCAATCTGCCTTGCTAGTCCTGAACTCTCTCCTCCTCTGCATTCGTGCATTTCTTTCAATTACCAGGAAATCTCTCTTCCAGGTGGCATCTCAACATCCTCCCATAAAACCATCCTCCCATAAAACCTCCCATCTTCCTTCCCAAGATGGGAAGGATGCTTTCCTCTCCATCCAAACTGCCACTAATCTGATCCAGGTACCTGTCATATCCTGTCTTGGCTACTGGAAAGCAGCATGGCCTGGTGGAAAGAGCATGTCCCAGGAGTCAGAAGACCTGGGATCTAATCTCTCTCCCCCTCTTCAGTTTAGCATTTCTTCCTGCCTTCAAGACATGTCTACTTGGATGTCCTTCTGTCACCTCAAGCTTAACATGTTCAAAACAGAACTTCTTTTCTTCCCACCCAAATCCTGCCCTCCCCTGACTTTCCATCACTGTAGATAGCACCACCATCCTTCCTGTTTCACAAGCCCTTAAATTTGGTGTTATTCTTGACTTCTCTCTCTCATCCAACCCACGTATTCAATCTATTACTAAATTCTGTCAGTCACACCTTCACAACATGGCTAAAATCTTCGTTTTCCACTCCATCCTCACTGCTATCATGTTAACTCAATCACTCATCCCATCCCACCTGGATTACTTTATCAGTCTCCTTGCTAACCTCCCAGCCTCCTGTTTCTTCCCACTCCTGCCTAGTTACTGCATCAACCTCCTCACTGACATCCCAACCTCCCTCCTGCTTCTCCCCACTCCAATCTATATTTCATCTGCTGCCTGGATCATCTTTCTACAGAAACGTTCAGGACATGTCACCCCCCCCTCCTCAAAAATCTCCAGTGGTTGCCTATCCACCTCAATATCAAACAAAAACTCCTCACCATTTGCTTTAAATCACTCCATCACCTTGCCCCTTCTTACAACACCTTGCTTCTCTCTGTCTACAACCCAACCGACATACTTTGCTCCTCTGGTCCTAACTTTCTCACTGTGCCTCAGTTTTACCTGTCTTGCCCCCAGGTCCTGCCTCTGTTCTGGAATGGCCTTCCACCTCAAATCCAACAGACAATTACTCTCCCCACCTTCAAAGCTTTATTGAAGGCTTATCTTCTCCAAGAGCCCTTCACAGACCAAACTCCACATTTCCTCATTTCCCACTCCCTTCTGCATTGTCCTGACTTAATCCCATTGCTCTTCCCCATCCCACAGCCCCACTGCACTTATGCCTATTTCTGTGATTTTATTTATTTGTATCGATGTCTGCTTCTTTGTAATGATGTCTGTCTCCCCCTTTCTAGACTGTGAGCTCATTGTGGTCAGGGATTGTCACTGTTTATTATTGTATTGTGCTTTCTCAAGCACTTAGTACAGTGTTCTGCACACAGTAACCGTTAAATAAATGCAACTGAATGAAGAAGTGAATGAATGAATACTTTACTCCCTGGATTATTTTTCTACAAAAACACTGAGGCTGTGCTTCCCCAGTCCTCAGGAAACTACAGTGGCTGCCCATTCACTTCTGCATCAAACAGAAACTCCCTACCATTGGCTTTAAGAAGTAGCATAGCTCAGTGGAAAAAGCACGGGCTTGGGAGTCAGAGGTCATGGGTTCTAATCCCGGCTCCACCACTTGTCAGCTGTGTGACTTTGGGCAAGTCACTTAACTTCTCTGGGCCTCAGTTACCTCATCTATAAAATGGTGATTTAGACTGTGAGCCCCATATAGGACAATCTGATTACCTTGTAGCCCCCAGTGCTTAGAGCAGTGCTTGGCACATAGTAAATGCTTAACAAGTGTTATTATTATTATTATTATTATTATTATTATTACAAGCACTCAATCACCTTTCCCCCTCCTTCCACACCTTGCTACTCTCTTTCTACATCCGAGCCCGCAAACTCTGCTCTCTAATGTTAATCTTCTTGCTATACCTCAATCTCATCTATCTCACCTCAGACTTCTTGCCCACATCCTGCCTCTGGCCTGGAATGCTCTCCTCCTCAAATCTGAGAGACAATTACTCTCCCACTCCTCAAAGGCTTATTGAAGGTACACTTTCTCCAAGAAGCCTTCCCTAAGTCCCCATTTCCTCTTCTCCCACTCCCTTCTGCATCACTCTGACTTGCTACCATTGTTCATCCCTTCTTCCAACCCCACAGCACTTATACACACATTTGTAATTTATTTATCCATTTATATTAAGTCTGGCTCCCCACCTCTAGACTGTAAACTTGTTGTGGTCAGGGAATGTGAATGTGTCTATTATTCATTCATTCATTCAATTGTATTTATTGAGCACTTACTGTGTGCAGAGCACTATACTATGCGCTTGGCAAGTACAAGTTGGCAACATATAGAGATGGTCCCTACCCAACAGCGGGCTCACAGTCTAGAAGGGGGAGACAGAGAACAAAACAAAACATATTAACAAAATAAAATAAATAGAATATGTAAATATGTACAAGTAAAATAAATAGAGTAATAACTCTGTACAAACATATATGCAGGTGCTGTGGGGAGGGGAAGGGGCTGGGGTATGGGGAGGGGGAGAGGAAGGAGGGGGCTCAGTCTGGGAAGGCTTCCTGGAGGAGGTGAGTTCTCAGTAGGGCTTTGAAGGGAGGAAGAGAGCTAGCTTGGTGGATGTTGGGAGGGAGGGCATTCCAGGCCAGGGGGAGGATGTGGGCCGGGGATCGATGGTGGGACAGGTGAGAATGAGGCACAGAGAGGAGGTTAGCGGCAGAGGAGCGGAGGGTGTGGGCTGGGCTGGAGAAGGAAAGAAGGGAGGTGAGGTAGGAGGGGGTGAGGTGATGGAGAGTCTTGAAGCCGAGAGTGAGGAGTTTTGTAGTTTTAATTGTTTAATTTTATAGTTTAATAGTCTATTAATTATTGTATTGTACTCTCTCAAGCACCTAGTAAAATAAGTGCTCGATAAATACAATTGAATGAATGAATGAGTGATGAATGAATGAATGAATAAATCCAGGTTCCACCATATATTTGCTGTGTGACTATGGACAAATCACTTAACTCCTCTGTGCCTCAATTCCCTCATCTTCAAAATGAGGATTCAATACCTGTTCTGTTCTCCCCCTTCTAGACTATGAGTCCGCTGTTGGGTAGGGACCAACTCTATATATTGCCAACTTGTACTTCCCAAGTGCTTAGTACAGTGCTGTGCACACAGTAAGCGCTCAATAAATACGATTGAATGAATGAATGAATATTCTCCCTCGTTCTTAGACTGACAACCCCTTGTGACACCTGATTATCTTACATCTACCCCAGTGTTAGAACAGTGTTTGAGATATAATAAGCACTTAACAGATATCATTATCATTAGTTTTCTTTATTGACCAGAACATTAACTTGATTGATTAAATGAGAAGCTTCACTATCTCCAAGAATTCAGTGCTCCTTCATTAGCCTACTTGTTTTCCTAACCTCTGATCTATAATCATCCTATGGTGGAAAAGCAATCTTGCAGCTTGATGTCCCCAAAGAAATCAGACATATCCAGATCAATAAAGTCTTCCTTGTACCACCACAGACTCCCTGAAGACATGGCTGCAGCTCATTGGAAAAATAAAGAAGGGCAAGTTTATCGGTGCTTTAAGATTTCTGATTACTTCTTACTTAATTTGAAGACAGGATTAAGGGATATTCAAAAATGAACTGTTGATGGTTTTGAACCTATATAGACTGCTCATTCACACCTGTCTACATGTTTTATTTTGTTGTCTGTCACCCCCTTCTATTTATTCATTCATTCAATCGTACTTATTGAGCGCTTACTGTGTGCAGAGCACTTCCAGCCTGTGAGTCCTTTGTTGGGTAGGGACCGTCTCTATACGTTGCCAACTTGTACTTCCGAAGCACTTAGTTACAGTGCTCTGCACACAGTAAGCACTCAATAAATACGATTAAATGAATGAATGAATTCAATTGATCAGCTTGAAATAGTTATCATTTTGTGTGCAACTGCCAATTATGAAATGGTGTATCATTTATACACATAGCCTAAACTTTAATGACTGTTTTTGGCATTCAGTGTTGCCAAGCTCAGTGGAGGCCTTCAGCTTATTTATTCTTTGAGATTGCTTGAAATGCTCTTCAGAACCTAGCTGCTCTTTTTTTTTTTTAGTGGCATGGAAAAGGATATTTTTAGGTTTAGGTATTGCCTACCTACAAGTATTTACATGACTAGAAGTACTTCTCTCATCAAAGTCCAATTTATTCTCTTTCCTGCAAAGGAATAAAGTAAATCACTTGTTTCCAAATTTCTGACAATTCAATTATTTCCAATTTCACTGAACCATAAAAGTATATGCAAAGACAGCAAGAGCTCTCAATTGATTAGAAATGCCACATTTTTACTATAGATTATTTTTGTGTAATGTATGCTCAGCAGAAAAGCACTGCATTAGAATATGTAAACATGCATACTGGAGAGTTTCTTGTGCCCTACCAATGTTGGTTATGAGAGAGAGTCAAACAGCGGCATTTTCATTCCTAGCTTGGGCAGTGGCTAGCAAGTAGAAGGCAATCTGCTACAAGTCAAAACTCACCTGTGCTGGGCAGCAGCAGCATGGGAGAGAGTCAAGGGTGGGGACTCAAAATGAGTGCGTGGAAGAAGGCAATGGTCAACCACTTCTGTATTTTTACCAAGAAAACTCTATGGATACACTCCCAAAAAGATTGCAGATGAGCTGGGGAGTTCTGGGAGAGATGAGTCTGTGGTGTCACTATGGGTCAGAGACGACTCGACAACCTAAGACAAGACTGGGAGTTTGGAAAACTGTGCTCTAGTCATGATTCACCACTTGCATGATGCATGTTCTACACTGAGTGTCTTACCTTTTCTGTGCCTCAGTTTCCTCATCCATAAAATAAGGATTAAATACCAGTTCTTCCTCCCTCTTATACTGTTAGACCTGTATGGGACAGGGATCATACCTGATCTGAGCAAGGCTCTCCATCACCTCACGCCCTGCTACCTCACCTCCCTTCTTTCCTTCTACATCCCAGCCCGCAGCCTCTGCTCCTCTGCTGCTAACCTCCTCACTGGGCCTCGTTCTCGCCCGTCCCACCATCGACCCCCGGCCCACGTCCTCCCCCGGGCCTGGAATGCCCTTCCTCTGCACATCTGCCAAGTTAGCTCTCTTCCTCCCTTCAAAGCCCTACTGAGCTCACCTCCTCCAGGAGGCCTTCCCAGACTGAGCCCCCTCCTTCCTCTCTCCCTCTTCCCCCTCCCCATCCCCCCGGCCTTACCTCCTTCCCCTCCCCGCAGCACCTGTATATATGTGTGTACAGATTTATTACTCTATTTATTTTACTTTTACATATTTACTATTCTATTTTATTTTGTTGGTATGTTTGGTTCTGTTCTCTGTCTCCCCCTTTTAGACTGTGAGCCCACTGTTGGGTAGGGACTGTCTCTATGTGATGCCAATTTGTACTTCCCAAGCGCTTAGTACAGTGCTCTGCACATAGTAAGTGCTCAATAAATACGATTGATTGATTGATTGATTCTATTTATTTCATTTTGTTAATATGTTTTGTTTTGTTCTCTGTCCCCCCCCCTTCTCTACTGTGAGCCCGCTGTTGGGTAGGGACTGTCTCTATATGTTGCCAACTTGTATTTCCCAAGAGCTTAGTACAGTGCTTTGCACATAGTAAGCGCTCAATAAATACAATTGAATGAATGAATGAATTAGCTTAAATCTAGTCCATGACTTGGAGAAGCAGTGTGTCGTAGTGCAGAGAAAGGGCCAAGAATTCAGAGGACCTGGGTTTATTTATTTATTTATTTTACTTGTACATATCTATTCTATTTATTTTATTTTGTTAGTATGTTTGGTTTTGTCTCCCCCTTTTAGACTGTGAGCCCACTGTTGGGTAGGGACTGTCTCTATATGTTGCCAATTTGTACTTCCCAAGCGCTTAGTACAGTGCTCTGCACACAGTATGCGCTCAATAAATACGATTGATGATGATGATGATGATAATACCAACTCTGCCCTTGCCTACTGTGTGATCTTAGTCACGTCACTTCTCTGTGCTGCCCTGGTTTGTAAAATGGGAACTAAATTTCTGTTCTACCTCCTTCTTAGATTAAGAGGCCTATTGGGGAAAGGGACTGTATTCAACCTATTTCTATTACAGTGCTTGGTACATAGTAAGTACTTAGCAAATGTCACAGTTGTTCATTTTAGAACTTACAAAGTCCTTAGAAATCTATTTATCATCTTTGTTACTTCTTAAATTGTGTCTTCAAAATGTGTGAGGTGGTGAAGGACAAATAAGGGTTTCCCAGTATAAAATGTGGGCAGGAAGGTTGGCAACAGACATTCAAAAGAAGATGAATATATATAAAATAATCTAGAGTAAATGATAAATAGAATAAGAACACCAGAAAGACCACAAGCCTGGGAGACAGGACCTGGGCCTAACACCAACTCTGCCACATCATTCTGTGTGACCTTGGCCAAGTTACCTAACTTCTCTGTTGGATCAGTTTCTTCATTTGTAAAATGGAGATTAAGTACCTGTTTTCCCTGCTACAGGGAAAGGGAATGTGTCTGACCTGATGAACTTGTATCTACCCAAGTTTTTAGTATAGTGCTTGTCACACGGTAAGCACTTAACAAATACTGCAGTTATTATTGTTAACATTTCAGTTGAAGGACTTGTTAATTATTAAATCCCTGTAAATTCCCAGGCTGCTTTACAGAATCCAGAAGTCAACAGTCAAATCCAAAGTCCTCTCAATGTGCCAAAATATGGTGTGGCATATTGCTAGTACTTGATCCTTCCTAATCTACTCAGATAAGGAGAGTACAGGGATTTTGCAAGGCGAACTGGCATGGGCCCCACACAGCATGTTTTAGAAGTCTGGGAAGAGGTAGCTGTTGGGCTGGTGGGAGCACCTCAAATTCTGTGGTAGGACTCCTCATTACATTCATGGGTAATGATTCTGTAAACCCAACTGACACCAAAGATATCTCAACTTCAAGAGGAGTGTCATTATCCTGTCAACTTTGAGGCAGAAGCTGGAGCATGATATTTTCCCCAGAAGCAAATGGCTGAGAAGTTCTAGGTGACTAGTAGAAAATTAGTATTTTTGCATATGATACTACTGTAGTGTAAGACTGAAGCTTGGCATATAGCCAAGTGAATGACTACCAAATGCCACCCCCTCCATGTGCATCAGACCCCATTCCTTCGCGTCTTCTAAAAATTCTCATCTCTTCCCTCCTTCCTTCCTTTACTACCATCTTCAACTCCTCACTCTTCAATGGCTTCTTCCCCACCACCTTAAAACATGTCCACATCTCCCTCATCCTAATAGAACCCTCCCTTGATCCCACAGCCCCCTCCAGTTATCACAATACCCTTCCTACCTTTCCTCTCCAAACTCCTGGAGCAAGTTGTCTACACTCACTGCCTCAAATTCCTCTCCTCCAACTCTCTCCTGAACCCCCACCTATCTGGCTTTTGTCCCCTTCATTCCACTGAAACCAACTCTCTCAAAAGTCACCCGTGATCTCCTTCTAGCCAAATCCAGTGGCTCCTACTCCATCCTAATCCTCATCGACATCTCAGCTGCCTGTGACACTGTGGACCATTCCTTTTTCCTGGATACATCATCCAACCTTGGCTTCACTGACTCTGTCTTCTCCTGGATCTCCTCTTATCTCTCTGGCCATTCAATCTCAGGCTCCTTCCAGGGTTCCTCCTCTGCCTGCCATTCCCTAACTGTGTGGGTCCCTCAAGGTTCAGTTCCTCCCCTATTCTCTCTTCCTATCTCCAGGCTCACATCTCCTCCAACCTTCAGGACATCTCTTCTTGGATGTCCTCCCACCACCTCAAACTGAACATGTCCAAGACAGAACTTTCCTCCCAAACCCTGTCTTTTCCCGAACTTTCCCATCACTGTAGATGGCACAACCATCCTTCCCATATCACAAGCAGGCAAACTTGGTGTTATGCTTGACTCCACTCTGTCATTCAACCCACATATCCAATCCGTCTCCAAATCCCGTTGGTCACCCCTTCACAACATCACCAATATCTGCCCTTTCCTCTCCATCCAAACCGCCACCAGGTTAATTCAATCACTCTTCCTACCCTACCTAGATTGCTGCATCATCCCTTTTTTGATCTTCCAACCTCCTGCCTCTCCCCACTCCAGTCCATAGTTCACTCCTCTGCCAGGATTATCTTTCTAAAGAAACGCTCTGTGCATGTCACCCCCATCTTCAAAAATCTCCAGTGGTTGCCTATCCACCTCCATATCAAACAAGAACTCCTCACTATTGGCTTTAAAGCTCTTCATCACCTTGCCCTCTCCTACCTCACCTCCCTTGTCTCTCTTTCATTCATTAATTCATTCAGTCACATTTTTGAGCACTTACTGTGTGCAGAGCACCGTACTAAGCACTTGGAAAGTACAATTCGGCAACAGATAGAGACAATCCTTATCCAAAAATGGGCTTACAGTCTAGAATCATCCCAACCTGGAATCCTCTGGTGTGATTCATTCATTCATTCAATCGTATTTATTGAGCACTTACTGTGTGCAGAGCACCGTACTAAGTGCTTGGGAAGTACAAGTTGGCAACATATAGAGACAGTCCCTACTTAACAGCGGGCTCACAGTCTAGAAGGGGGAGACAGAGAACAAAACAAAACATATTAACAGAATAAAATAAATAGAATAAATATGTACAAATAAAATAAGTAAATAGAGTAATAAATACATACAAACATATATACATGTATACAGGTGTTGTGGGCAGGGGAAGGAGGTAAGGTGGGGGGGAGGGGGAGGGGTGGGAGAGGAAGGAGGGGGTTCAGTCTGGGAAGGCCTCTTAGAGGAGGTGAGCTCTCAGTAGGGCCTTGAAGGGAGGAAGAGAGCTAGCTTGGCAGATGTGTGGACTGAAGGCATTCCAGGCCAGGGGGAGGATGTGGGCCGGGGGTCAATGGCGGGACAAGTGAGAACGAGGCACAGTGAGGAGTTTAGTGGCAGAGGAGCAGAGGGTACGGGCTGGGCTGTAGAAGGAGAGAAGGGAGGTGAGGTAGGAGGGGGCAAGGTGATGGACAGCCTTGAAGCCGAGGGTGAGGAGTTTTTGTCTGATGCATAGGTTGATTGGTAGCCACTGGAGATTTTTGAGGAGGGGAGTAACATGCCCAGAGCGTTTCTGGACAAAGACGATCCAGTCAGCGGCATGAAGTATGGATTGAAGTGGGGAGAGACAGGAGGATGGGAGATCAGAGAGGAGACTGATGCAGTAATCCAGACGGGATAGGATCAGAGCTTGAACGAGCAGGATAGCGGTTTGGATGGAGAGGAAAGGGCGGATCTTGACAATGTTGCGAAGGTGAGACCAGCAGGTTTTGGTGACGGATTGGATGTGAGGGGTGAATGAGAGAGCAGAATTGAGGATGACACCAAGGTTGCGGGCTTGTGAGATGGGAAGGATGGTAGTGCCATCAACAGTGATGGGAAAGTCAGGGAGAGGGCAGGGTTTGGGAGGGAAGAAAAGTAGTTCAGGTGCTTAACTCAGTGTGCCTCAATCTTGCCTGCCTCATCGTCTATCTCTGGCCTATGTCCTATCTCTGGCCTGGAATGCCCTCCCTCCTCACTTCTGCCAGACAATCACTCTTCTCCCCTTCAAAGTCCTACTGAAGTCACACCTCCTCCAAAGGACCTTCCCAAACTAAGTGCCACTTTTCCTCATCTCCTCCCTTTGGCATCATTTCAACTCACTCCCTTTGCTCTTTCCCCTTCCTTGCCCCACAGCACTTATGTATATATGTATATGTTTATAATTTTATGTATTAATATTGATGTTTGTGTGCTTGTTTTGATGTCTATCCATAACCCTCCCCCACTCTCCCCACCCCCGGCTTATGAACTCGTTGTGAGCAAGGATTGTCTCTCTTTATTGGTGGATTTTACTTTCCAAGTGCGTAGCACAAAGCTCTACACAGTGTAAGCACTCTACAAGTATGAATGAATGAATGAACAAATGAATGAATGAACAATGAAAGAAAGAAAGAAAGAAAGAAAGGAAGAAAGAAAGAAAGAAAGGAAGGAAGGAAGAAAGGAAGAAAGAAAGAAAGGAAGAAAGAAAGAAAGAAAAATGGGGTTTTGTGAAGAGGCTTGGTAAACTGGAAATGGTAACGTGGAATAGGTGGTATATCAATCAAGAACAGCCTACATAAATTTAGCAACCAGCAGTCTGATGGAAGCCCTCCATAAAAAAATGAAATAAGTTACTAGACACTAGCTTGATTAGTTTTTCCTGAATTGGGTAACTCTGGCAGAGTTGATGTAAGAGTCTACATGACTGTGTCTGACCTGATTATTTTGTATCTACCTTCATGCTTACTTAGAAGAGTAAGCAGGAGAAACAGCGTGGCTCAGTGGAAAGAGCCCGGGTTTGGGAGTCAGAGGTCGTGAGTTATAATCCCGGCTCCACCACTTGTCAGCTGTGTGACTTTAGGCAAGTAACTTAACTTCTCTGTGCCTCAGTTCCCTTATCTGTAAAATGGGGGTTAAGACTGTGAGCCCCACGTGGGACAACCTTGATTACCTTGTATCACTTCCAGCGCTTAGAACAGTGCTTGGCACATAGTAAGCGTTTAACAAATACCAACATTATTATTAAATGTGCCAAAATATTGGTATTTGCATTATTATTAGTATTATTATTAACACAGGTAAATCAGAAACTTCAGAATAGATCAAGATTTCCAATTCACCAAAGCCAGGTATTCAAGCCCATAAATTATCCCGAATTTATATCAATTCCTCTGGGTTGTGTTAGGTGCTATTACTATATTACAACAATATAACTTTATAAAGAAAATAAAATCAACATAAACATGAACTTGTTCTAATCCAATGCTGATAATAAAATTTAATCTTTCTTTTTAGGGGTTTCATCATTGTGTCAATATAAGTAGTAGTCTGTAGTTTGTTTCAAAAAGGCTACGTATGGAATATGGCGAGGGAAGGGAGTACAACACCAAATAGATCTTTGTGAAGAGCTACATTCCTCTGAAAACCTTTCCCTCATTTACAGATATGCCCTGAATTTCCAGAAAACAAAAATAATAAAACAGGAGTTTAATTTTATTTTATTTTTTTAAATATTCCAGGAGGGGGAAAAAGCGTCATGATGAAAAAATGTAAAGTGAATTTATGTATAGTGTTTTAAGAAGGCAAAGTCCAGGGATTTCATAAAAGGGAAAAAGAAAAATTTGCTGACCCATCTCATCCATCTCTTTCCCTAAATAGAATTAGGAATGCCAGTTAGAATTTGCCAACAAGAGATTTGAATACACTTTATTCACTGGTTGGAAAAATTATTGGCAAACAAAGGGGAAGGAAATGAAAATATAATTATAAAGATTTTGTTTTGGTAATGACAGTAGTATTAATTTGCTTCTTGAGAGTTGAATACCTTCAGTTCACAGTGATTTGCTTTATTTCTAATTATGGTACAATCAGCATTTCTGTCTTTCTGCCTTGCTAGCTTCAGACTAATAGTAGTTGAGGATATATTATCTGCTATAGTAATTTGATACGAATGAAATTCCTGTTTTGCATCCTAGAGTTTTTTCCTTTGATGCATAATAGGAATTTTTGTGTGCTTTTATTGAAAAATGAAGAAAAGCCCAGTAATATGAATTAATAAGAGAAAATCAAAATTCCATCTCGGGCTTTTCCTGAAACAAATATTTTACATAGTGCTTTTCTTTCCTTTGCAAAATTATTTTCATTTTTATGAGAAGCAGTATATCCTAGTGGAAAGAGCACAAGTCTGGAAGACATGAGTCTGGGGATTTAGTCGCAGCTTCACTACCTGCCTGCTGTGTAATCTTACAGGTAAATCACAACTACTCTATGTCTCAGTTTCATCATGCCTGTTCTCCTACCCCCTTAGACTGAGCATGGTGACTGTGTCTGATCTGCTTACTGTTATATCTACCACAAAGTTTAGAACAGTGCTTGGTACATAGAATGCAGTGAGCAAATATTACTATTATTATTGGGCCCCCTGTCAAGTGGTTGCGGAACTCTGCGACAGAATTATGAAAGGGCCCAAAATGCTACAAAGGATAAGGAAAGCAGTGTGTAAACTCCTCCATTCCTTTGTGCTCCCGGGCAAATCAGAGGTGCAGGTGCTCAGGACTCCCTTTAGAGAGAAGAGGAATCCATTTTTTTCTACAATTTGAGCCAGAAAATCCTTTGCATGTTAAAATCTATCAATACTTATCACAGATTCCATTTTGCTTGAGATTCAGTGCAGGAGAGGCATGAGGCTTCCTGATTCAGAGTGCCCATTTTGCAGTCCATTTTTAATCATGTAGGATAGGTCTTGAATTAATCAAAGTGCCGTGATTGACAAAATTCACTGGCAATCTAAAGCCAACCAATGCTAGAGTGGAACTGAAAGTAGAAGAAAATTTCAATACTTAACAATTATTTGGGCCTCAGAGACATGTATTAAGTAACTAGATAACTAGATAATCTCTCTGATTCCCTCCCCTTCCTCCAGCCTTGGAATGGTGCTACTTTATTCTTCAAAATGCTTAGTAACATTTTGAACATTGTAAACACTAGGATATTATCTCAGAATGGAAGATATTTGATTGCAATTCTATCTGCCTACTTTTTTGTTTCCCTCATTACCTAAATTAGGACTTCCAGCCTGTTACTTGACTTTTCATACATTCTTTAGTGATGGCAATTAGCACTGAGCAATGAGCATAGTGCATGGGGTAAGTATCAAATAAATGATTCAGACATAACAATAATAATTGTGGTATTTGTTAAGCACTTACTTTGTGTCAGGCACTGTACTGGGGTGGGGAAGATACAAGCAAATTGAGTTCGACACAGTCGCTGTCCCATATTGGGCTCACAGTCTCAATCCTCATTTTACAGATGAGTTAACTGAGACACAGAGAAGTGAAGTGACTTTCCCAAGGTCACGTAGCAGACGAGTGGCGGAACTGGGATTAGAACCCACGACCTTCTGAGCCCCAGGCCCATGCTGGTGCCTGCCCCTCATCAGTGAGTACATACACATTGTTGTTGATGTCTTTTGCTGTCCAGTCGTGTCTAACCCTTAGCAACACCATGGGCACTTCTCTCCCGGAATGTCCCACCTCCATCTGCAATCATTCTGGTAGTGGAACCATAGAGTTTTCTTGATAAAAAAATGGAAGCGGTTTACCATTTCCTCCTTCTGTGCAGGAAACGTGAGTCTCTGCCCTCGAATCTCTCCCATGGAGCTGCTGTCCAGCACAGGGGAGTTTTGACTTGTAGCAGATTGATTGACTTCCACTCGCTAGCCACTGCCCAAGCTAGGAATGGAATGGTTAGGCCTCTGCTTGACTGTCCCTCCCGTAGTCGAGACTGGTTGAGTACTGCAAACTATCCAGGTGTGACTCTGAGAGGTGACATGCACACGGGAAAGAGAAATAAAATTATGGATTAAAATGGCAAATAAATGGGAGAATTTAAAAATGAAATATTCAAAAACGAAGGGTTTATCAAAGTAGCTAAATGATCCTAACAATAATAATCATTTATAATAATAACTGTGGTATTTGTTGAACACTTAACTTTGTGTGACTTTGGGCAAGTCACTTCACTTCTCTGTGCCTCACTTACCTCATCTGTAAAATGGGGATTAAGACTGTGGGACAACCTGATCACCTTGTTACCTCCCCAGCGCTTAGAACAGTGCTTTGCACATAGTAAGCGCTTAATGAATGCGATCATTATTATTATTATTAACTGTGTGCCAAGCACTTTTGTAAACTCTGGGGTCGATACAAGGTAATCATATTGGACACAATCCCTGTCCCACACAGGACGCACACACTTAATACCCATTCTACAGATGAGGTAACTGAGGTATAGAGAAGTTCATTATTTTCCCAAGGTCACCGAGCAGACATGTGGTAAGAGCCAGAATTAGAACCTGTGTCCCCTGATTCTCTGGCCTGTGCTTCTACACTGGGCCACAGTTTTGGATTCCAAATTGCCGCCGCAGCCTTCCTAAATTCTCACAAGTTTGAAACCTGTTGTCAGGTCCTGGCTCCTGCAGCAGAGGTGAGGAGGGTTGTAACGTCACAGTGATGGGAAGGCTGAAGGTTGATCAGTCTTAGAACAGTGCTTTGCACACAGTAAGCCCTTAACAAATTCCATTATTATTATTACCAGCCTGTGAGTGGCCCCCAGGGACTCCAGAGATTGTGTTGTTATGGTGACTACACTGATCCCCACTATGTACCATTCAATTAATCAATTTATGCTATGCATTGAGCACTTCCTGTGAGCAGAACACTGCTGACAAAGTACAGTACAGCAGAGAAAATAGATGTGATCCCTGTCCACAAGGAGCTAACAGCTTCTATTATTATTATTAAGTGCCTTTGAGTCATTTCCGATTCATAACGGCTCCATGGATACACTTTCTCCAAAATATCCTGTCCTCTACTGTATCTGCAACCTTTCTAACAGTTCTTCTGTTATCATTGGTATGGTCTCTATCCATCTAGCTGCTGGTCTGCCTCTTCCTTTTCCTAGCATTAGTGTGTTCTCCAGAGGATTAGTCCTCCTGATTTTATGTCCACAATATGCTAATCTAAGTTGAGTTATTTGCCTTTCCAAAGACAAGTTTGGTTTAATTTGCTCCAAAATCCAGGTAGTTCATGGCATTTGCAAAAGCCTTCTCCAACAGCACATTTCAAAAGAATTGGTGCTCTTTCTATCCTGTTTTTTCACTGCCCAGCTTTCAGAGCCCACAGATTATATTGTTGATGGGAGGCTTCTTTGGATTATCATTATTTATTCAATGAAAATAATGATTAGTTCATTTTTAAGCAGAGAGCCTGTGAATTGTGGCTTGATCTACGATATGCATTCATTTTCTTAACAATGTAGTAAAATAGAGCTATCAGGAGCAATTTGGTTGGGTGCTTATTATCAGTTTATCAGGACACATTAAGCAGATTTTTCATCTTGGAAGAACTGGAAAAAAGAGCTAAACCACTGTGTGACAGAAGCAGATGGTTCCAGGTAGGGAAGCACAGGGCATCAGCAATGTCAGAGCCAACAGAAGTCACAGGAGGAAACATGGAAATAGGGCAAATTCTTCCTTCATCTAATTCTGGAAAAAAAGAAAGCACTAGTAGTAATTAGATTGAACTGACCAACTGGGATGCTCAGTTCAAGCTGAGTGCACAGTTCAACCTTCTGGTTATTTTACAAGTGCAATGTCTTATGTATATAAGGTTATTTTAAAAGGCTGGACATGTGGCATGCTTTTCAGGTTCCCAGAGTTTCCACACCTTTAATGCTAACTAAAAATATTTTAATTTGTAATCTGTGTTGTGGGAAAACTATGCTGCTAACCATTGACACAGAGCAGAGATTTCTAATGTCCAGTTGACATACCAATAACTTGAAATATGAATATTTTGTAAGGGTGAAAATTATTTAGCTGATGTAGGCTTCTCAGAATTACCTAAGTTTACTCCTCTTAAAATCATGATTGGGTTTTTCACCAGGTAACATTTGGCTAAACGGGTTTTGCGTAACACCCACCAAACTTTAAATTCACATTTTGATACTGTCATTAATTATTTCATAGAGAACACGTTTTAATGTTTGCTCCATTCTTCCTGTTCTTTTTAACTGGACTCTAATACAAATCTGAAGATTTTCATGTCCATAATGCAAACTCTTAGGTCTAACTGTATCATTTTCAAACATTTTATTTTTGTTTCCTTCTTCACCTTCTGCTTGATTTTGATTTTGTCATGTTCCCATTCATTGTCTTTTTCCACACGCCTTCACTCCTTTCCTTTTCTGTTGGATTATGAGCTCACCTTTTGCCCCGCCATCTGTGTCTCAAATTTTCCAGGAACAGATGGAAGGGGACATTCCACACTTCATTCATCTCCCCCTCCTCGCATTCCCTATAGTTTGTTTTTTCTCCTTGCTTTAACTTCTGTCCATTCTTTCCTTGTCTTTCGTCTTTCCTCTTCTTGGGTAAACCACTCCCCTTCATTCTTCCTTTTAATTTCCAATGTGATAATTTTCTCCCCTTCTTACTTCCTATCAATCCTATTCAGTTTCTGTATTGAATCAGTCAATCAATGACATCTTGAAATCTACTGCATGCTAGGCACTCTATTAAGTTTAAGGGAAGCTGAACAGGAGCAAAATGCATGTTCCCTACCCTCAAGGAACTTACAATTTAATAAAGAGTCAGAGAAACCATTTACCATTAATGGAAGCAGGAGAAAGAACAAGGATAAGGCAGGGAACATTAAAAATTTATATTTATTTAGCACTTCCTATCTTCAAAAACTAGTGTGGGAGCTTTAGGAGTCATTCATATTGAGGTGGTGGACGTGGCAATGCAAAATGAGAATTTATTGGTTTCAGAGCATAGTCTTTAAGTTCTCTGTTGGGCAGTAGGAAGCAGAGAAAGAGCCAGATTTAGGGTGTGAGAAGGAGTCAATTCAGAGAGGTGATCATGAAGCTAAGGATGATGAATGTATTTCTTGAACTTATAACTTTAGGAACACATGGACCAAAATAATCCCCGGTACTTTCCAAACCTAGAATATAATGTCTGGGAACTTTACTTATGTGAATTTACCTGTGCAAAGTTGAGCAGATAGCATTTATGGACAGTGATGTAGATGTGGTCCTTGTCTTTTTACCAGCCTTTATAGTGATTGTGGTATTTAAGTGCTCCCTCTGTGCCAAGCATTGGGATATCTATAAAACAATTAATTCAATCTTATTTACTGAGAGCTTGTTGTGTGCAAAGCACAATCAGGTAAAACACAGTCTCTGCTCCCATTCAGGTGTGGGTGGGGTAGGTTTTTAATCCTCACTTTACAAATGAGGAAAACTGAGGCACAAAAAAGTTACTTGACTTGCCCGAGGTCACATCAATCAGTGGTATTGATCGAATACCTACCAAGTTGAAAGTAAAATGTAAGGGAAGCAAAATGCAGGCTCCATGTCGTAATGAGCTTGAATTCAAATAGGGGAATAAAAACATAAAAATTATTTATCAATATTGAAAGCAGAAGGAAGGACAAGGATAAAAAAGGAAGAATACTAGTATATCAATATGAAATAGTTGAATGAATAATTGAATTTTCAGCTGACTATGCATAGGAGCTGAGGTTTGGAATAGCACGTTAGTGCTATGTTGCAATCAATCAATCAATGGAATTTATTAGGCGCTTAGAGTGCAGAGCACTGTACTAAGCACTTATTGAGCACTTAGACTTTATCAAGCACATTCAAATGTGTGCCTGATAAATATCATTACTACTATGTTCCCCAAATCTCATGATGATTACCAGAGATTTTTTGAGGTGTCTAAATGTGTAAATGTACATGAAATAAGGAAATCAGATAAAGGTTTCATCAAAGGGATAGAAAAAACCCCAAATATTTGGCTTGCAACCATTTCATCTATCTATCTAAAAGCTGGTTGGAAGAAACGGTTGACCATAGAAAATAATAATTATGGTGCTTCTTAAAAGCTTATTATGTGCCAAGCACTGTTCTAAGCACTAGGATAGATAGAAATTAATGAAGTTGGACACAATCCCTCTGCCACAAGTGGACTCACACCCTTATTCCCCATTCTACAGATGAGGTAACTGAGGCCCAGAGAAAGGAAGTGGCTTGCCCAAGGTCACATAGCAGACAAGTGTCAGAAACGGTATTAGAACCCACGTCCCTCTAGACTGTGAGCCCGCTGTTGGGTTGGGGCCGCCTCTATATGTTGCCAACTTGTACTTCCCAAGCGCTTAGTACAGTGCTCTGCACACAGTAAGCGCTCAATAAATACGATTGAATGAATGAATGAATATCCTTCTGACACCCAGGACCATGCTTTATCCACTAAACCATGCTTAGTCATTCAACTAAATTCCAAGTCACTCCTATATACATCTGGTGGTACTGATGGTGTCAGATCAATTTACCGGGATGTTGTAGGAAGAAGTAAGCAATGCAATATATAGAGATCTAAAGGAATAAATCAAGGAAAGTGGCAAAAGCTACTCCAAATTTAAAAGGGGTAGCAGTCAAGCCTAGAATAAAGAGCATGAAGCTGGAAGTTAGAGAAGCAGCATAGCTCAGTGGAAAGAGCACAGGTTTTGGAGTCACTGGTCATGGGTTCAAATCCCAGCTCCGCCAATTGTCAGCTGTGTGACTTTGGGCAAGTCACTTAACTTCTCTGTGCCTCAGTTACCTCATCTGTAAAATGGGGATTAAGATTGTGAGCCCCCCCGTGGGACAACCTTATCACCTTGTAACCTTGCCAGCACTTAGAATACTGCTTTGCACTTAGTAAGTGCTTAATAAATGCCAAAAACAGTAAGCAATGCATATATAGAGATCTAAGTAAATAAATCAAGGAAAGTGGCAAAAGCTACTCCAAATTTGAAAGGGGTAACAGTCAAGCCTAGTATAAAGAGCATGAAGCTGGAAGATAGAGAAGCAGCATGGCTCAGTGGAAAGAGCACAGGCTTTGGAGTCAGAGGTCATGGGCTCAAATCCCAGCTCTGACAATTGTCAGCTGTGTGCCTTTGGGCAAGTCACTTAACTTCTCTGTGCCTCAGTTACCTCATCTGTAAAATGGGGATTAAGACTGTGAGCCCCCCTGTCAGACAACCTGATCACCTTGTAAGCTCCCCAGTGCTTAGAACAATGCTTTGCACATAGTAAGCACTTAATAAATGCCATTATTATTATTATTATTATTATTATTATTATTATTATTATACAACCTCTGACACTAAATTGTATAATGTTGTGGAAATCATTCAACTTTTTGGGCCCCAGTTTCCTCATTTATAAAGTAGGCATAAGGTATTTTGTGCCATAGGGATTGTGTTTGATCTGATAATCTTGTAACTACCCCAAACCTAGCATATGGCAAGTGTGAAATTAATGCTATAAAAATAATTATCTGAAAACAAACCTCCAGTATAGAATTTATCACTGAAGATATTCATTCATTCATTCAATCATTTATTGAGAGCTTACTGTGTGCAGAGCACTGTACTAAGCGCTTGGAAAGTACAATTCCACAACAAATAAAAACAATCCCTGCCCAACAACAGGCTCACAGTCTTGAATAACTAAGGTTTCGCGGCAAATGATTAGGTATGAATTATCTATTACATGCCAATTATATGTCTAGTTTTATCTTTCAAGATTGTTACCCAGGCACCTTTATGATTCCCACAGAGCAAAATAGATTTTTAGAATATCTACTGAGCTTCTGGTTTGCTGACCATATAGTCGTAACGACCCCCAATCCTTGGTTTGAAATGATCAATATTAGATTTATATAGCATTTTTTAAATAAGATTCATAATAGTTAAAGTGGAGAAAGTTATGAAAATCTATTTCTTTTTTTAGTCCTACCACTAAAGATGTGACCTCTTTGCATTATTTAAGCCTTTCCTTCCAGGGATTTTATTAAAATTTATCTGTTTCAACTACACCTTGTTGACCTTTTTATTTTATTTCCCTCAAGCCTCTCTACTGTATAACTTTCCGGCTTCATTTCTAATTTCAGAATTCATTTCATTCTTTCTGTTGATAATACTTATTCATACCATCTTAGACATTTTTGACTGTAATAGAGCTCTTTCTCTATGAAGAATTTGCTGCAGTGTAACGTGGCATTAGTCACGTTTTAGCAGTGTAACGTGGCATTAGTCACCTTTTAGTTATAGTGAGTTCCCATCCAGAATTTGGTGTTAAATCATAGGATTTGCACCACAGAAAAGTACTCTCAAATTAACACTGCACAACTATCATTAAGAAGTCCTTGAAATAATTCTTGTGGAAGTGCTGTATGCTGATGTTTATGCTCTGCAAGAACACAGCATGGCTCAGTGGAAAGAGCATGCGCTTTGGAGTCACAGGTCATGAGTTCAAATTCCGGCTCCGCCAATTAGCTGTGTGACTTTGGGCAAGTCACTTCACTTCTCTGTGCCTCAGTTACCCCATCTGTAAAATGGAGATGAAGACTGTGAGCCCCCCGTGGGACAACCTGATCACCTTGTAACCTCCCCAGCGCTTAGAACAGTGCTTTGCACATAGTAAGCACTTAATAAATGCCATAAAAAAGGCATTCAGGAGATATTGGACTACTTTTGAAAAGCTGAAGCTGACTTCAAAATTCTGCTTTTGGACAGCACAGCATTCAGTGATATACTTTAAAAATTATAATGCCAAGATCCGTAGAGCCTTCACAAGTCTGGAATAATATTTTGTTATCAACTAAGTATTGAGGCAAAGTACATAGTTACTGAGTTATGAAGGTGTATATGTGTGTATGTGTGTTTATAGTTATCTTTTATAATCAAGATTTGTGTGGTTTCTTTATGGTTGTGTGTGTGGTTGAAAAAGCAGGAATGACAATTCCTCCATTGCGAACACCGAAACTATCCTATGTACTGCCATACTTGTTGTTTACAGCACCTGTAGCCGTTTAAACTTTTATCTCTTCCTCTCAGAATCCTCTAGAAGATTCTGCTTAAAAAGACCCCCTCCCTTTTTGATTACAATGTGCCTTGCTGGTCTAACTTCCAGCGCTGTCTCCTAGCTTTCAACTGGGAACTCACCAAAGTACAGAATGATTAGGAAGAAAGTCCTGGAATCGATTCTATCCCAAGATGAAGGATCTGGAATAACTTACCAACGTGAGATTGTCAGGCTGGGAAGGTTTTAAAAGAAAATAATTACTGCATCAGCATCAATAGAAATGTTGAGCATTGAACAATTGTACTCTCCCAAGTGCTTACTACAGTCCTTTGCACACAGTAAGTGCTCAATAAATATGATTGAATGAATAAAGGAGCAATTGGGAATAAGCCCCATAGCCCTTGGTTCCAGGGATCAAACTGACCATCACAGTTTACCGGGAGGGAAATAATCAGGGTAATTTTCTCAATTGCCCAGAATGCAGACAATTCAGTCAGTCAGTCGATCATATTTAGTGAGAGCTTACTGTGCGCAGAGCACTGTACCAAGTACTTGGAAGAGTACAATATAACAATAAGCAGATGTAGTCCCTGCCCACAAGAAATGCTAAACAGCTCATTCTTAATGGACAGGAGGAAACTAAATGGTATGCAAGCTTACATAAGGTAGACAGAGCTATAAATTTCTTTGTGCAGAGCACTCTACTAAGCACCTGGTAGAGTACAATTGAGTTGATAGACCCAATTCCTAACCTCTAGACCAAACCCTAAAATAACTTCCGGAGTTTTATGATGCATACAACTAGACTGTGAGCCCGTTGTTTGGTAGGAACCATCTCTATATGTTGCTGATTTGTACTTCCCAAGAGCTTAGTACAGTGCTCTGCCCACAGTAAGCGCTCAATAAATATGATTGAATGAATGGATGCAAGAGTGTGTTGGGGAGTGAGAGGGTGGATTGACAACCCAAGTACTTGGAGGTTGAAGAATCAAGTGCACAAGTAACACAATAGGGGGACATAGGATCGACAGATGATAGATTGCTCAGGAAAAGCCTCCTAGAGGAGATGCAAATTTAGTAGGCCTTTGAAGAAAGGGAAAGTAGCTGTCTGTCAGATTAGGAATGGGGAGAGAGTTCCAGGCTTCCAGGGATAGAGTGCGTATACGGATGGATATTAGAAAGATGGGAGCGAGACACACAGAATAGATTTGTGTTCAGAGTGAAATGTAGGGGTTGGGTTTAATGGGAAAGGGATGAAGATCTAGGCTGTAAGCTGATTGTGCACAGGGAATGTGTCTGCTAACTCTGTTGTATCATACTCTCCCAAGTGCTTAGTTCAGTGTTCTGCACATGGTAAGCTAAGCGTTCAATAAGTACCACTGATTGAGCTATAGAAGGGAATGAACCAATTGAGTCCCTAAAGTCTGGTGGTCAGGAGTTTTTTTTTCCTTTGAATTCATGAATCTATATAAATTATTTTGAGAATCATATATAATGTTTTAGTAGCCTATTTAGTCATCCGCTTTTCCCTGGAAAGAAACAGAAGTGCTCTGAATTCCAGTACCCAAGAATCAAGGGATAGATCTAAGTCTCAAATCAATCAAAAAGCTCCTAGGCATGCCCTTGTGCAAATTTTAAATATTAACTTGGATACAGCACTGTTTTAATTCAGAAAGCCTGGATTATGTTCAGAGTAATGGCCTGAAAAATTGAAACCGAAAGAATCTGAATGAGTGAGTGACAAATTCACCACTGATTTCTCAGGAAGACTGCAGATTGCTCAATGATGGGGCAGCTTTTAAAGGATCTTTTTTCTGACATTACTATCTCCTTTTTTAAAAGATGGCTGCAGTTGACACATAGGTTCCAAATCATTTTTATTTAAAAAGAGATGTGTATCCATTTAACAAGGCAAAATCTTCCATTCAGCAGACGCTATATTTCCAAATCAGGGTTTAAATTAGATAACCTTACAGTATTTGTCAATATCATAAGGCCTGGAAAAATAATTTTTCCTGTCACATATTCAACTAGAGAAACAGTGTGGCATAGTGGAACAGCCTGGGTTTGGGAGTTAGAAGTCATCAGTTCTAATCCAAACTCTGCCACTGATCAGCTGTGTGACTTTGGGAAAGTCATTTGACTTCTCTGTGCCTCAGTTACCTCATCTGTAAAATGGGGATTAAGACTGTGAGCACAACGTGGGACAACCTGATTACCTTCTATCTACCCCAGTGCTTAGAACAGTGCTTGGCATATAGTAAGCACTTAACAAATGCCGTCATTATTACTATTATTATTATTATTATTCATTGCTTAAATGACACAAATCTCATTACTTTCTATGACTCCCCTTAGGCTAATACAAAGGGTTAATATTCATTTTTCTAACTAAATAAAAACCTCAGTTTACTCCAAACAATGTGCTATCGATTGAAGTTGTTTCCAACTGCCCAAGTTATCTATTCACTTTTTAAAAATGGTATTTATTAAGCACCTATCATGGGTCAAACATTATTGTAAGTGCTGGGACAGATATAAGTTAATTAGGTTGGACCCAGTCCCCATCCTGCATGGGACTCACAGTCTAAGTAGGAGGGAGAACAGGAAAACTGAGGCACAGAGAAGTTAAGTGACTTGCCCAAAGTCGCAAAGCAAGCAATTGGCAGAGTTGGGATTAGAATCCAAGACCTCTGACTCCCAGCCCCCGTCTCTTGTTTGTTTGAATTAAGCTAGAAATCCCACTTTACTATTTCCATGAAAGAGGATTAATACAACTATTCTATTAGTACTCTAATACTAATAAATGATATTTATTTATCATTTATAAATGGTAATACTCTGATACTAATTCACCCTCCTCCTCAACAATCTCCAGCGGTTGCCTATCAACCTCGGTATCGTAGGGTAGGGACTGTATATGTTGCCAACTTGTACTTCCCAAGCGCTCAGTATAGTGCTCTGCACACGATAAGGGCTCAATAAATATGATTGATGATGATGATGATCAAGCAAAAATGTATTATTATTGGCTTCAAAGCTCTCTATCACATTGCCCCATCTGACCTCATCTCCTTTCTCTCCGTCTACGTCCCAGCCTGCACACTCTGCTCCTCTGGTGCTAACCTTCTCCCTGTGCCTCGATCTCGCCTATCTCACCGCCGATCCCTGGCCCTCATCCTACCTCTGTTCTGGAATTATCTCTCTCCTCAAACCCACCAAACAATCACTCTTCCCCCCTTCAAATCCCTACTGAAGGCACACCTCCTCCAAGAGACCTTCCCAGACTAAGTCCCCTTTTCCCCAGCTCCTCCTACCTTCCAGGTCACCTTGACTCGCTCCCTTAATAATAATAATGATAGCATTTATTAAGTGCTTACTGTGTGCAAAGCACTGTTCTAAGCACTTGGGAGGTTACAACGTGATCAGGTTGTCCCACCGGGGTCTCACAGTCTTCATCCCCATTTTACAGATGAGGGAACTGAGGCCCAGAGAAGTGAAGTGACTTGCCCAAAGTCACACAGCTGGCAATTGACAGAGCCGGGATTTGAACCCATGACCTCTGACTCCAAGGCCCGTGCTCTTTCTACTGAGCCACGCTGCCTTAACACTTACCCCCCATCCCACAGCAAATATCTATATAAACATATATATATATATGGAGAGAGATGCATAAATATATCTATATATCTAGAGATGCAGCATAGCTCAGTGGAAAGAGCACGGGCTTGGGAGTCAGAGATCATGGGTTCAAATTCCAGCTCCACCACGTGTCTGCTGTGTGACCTTGGGCAAGTCACTTAACTTCTCTGAGCCTCAGTTACCTCATCTGTAAAATGGGGATAAAGACTTTGAGCCCCACATGGGACAACCTGATCACCTTATATCCCCCCAGTGCTTAGAACAGTGCTTCACACATAGTAAGCGCTTAACAAATGTCATTGTTATTATTACCTATAATTCTATTTATTTATATTGTTGCCTGTTTACTTGTTTTGATGTCTGTCTCCTCCTCCACTCTAGAATGTAAGTCTGCTGTGGCCAGGAATTGTCTCTCTTTATTGCTGTATTGTACTTTCCAAGTGCTTAGTACAGTGCTCTGCACACAGTAAGCACTCAATCAATATAATTGAACTAATGAATGAATATTCAATTGTGTTTATTAAGCACTTTCTCCTCCTGTAGCCTGTAAGCTCCCTGTGGGAAGTGATAATGTTTACTAACGATTGCATTGTACTCCCTAAGGACTTAGTTCAGTGCCCTGCACATAGTAGGTGCTTAATGAATACCACTGATTGACTGACAGATTAAAGGTTTTAATAAAAACCAAATAATCATGTGATTGGTTGGAATAATATGTCATGGGTACATAATTAATTGTCCTTAAAACTTGAATATTCTATTGAAAATGAAATTCACCCTTGAGTGCTTATGTAATGAAAAAGTTCTACTGGGTACGTAGAGTTTTGACGACATAACTGTCCCCTGGTATGTGTCATAGTTAATATTTTCAACACCTGGCATAGTTTCCATTTTGTCATCTTGTCTCTAGTTCCTTCTGAAGCTTTTACTTAAAAATAAAGCCAGGATTTTGTCAAGTTCGTCTACCATCAGCCACTGACCTCCAGTTTTCAACTGGGAATAATCAAGAATGCAACTGGCTTGGACAGGAAGGGGTAGAATCTGGAGATACTGTGAAGGAAGAACCAACATAATTTGGGAACTGAGTGAGTCTGTGGTTTGAAAGAAGAGAGGTGTCAAGGGTAATGCCACGGTTGAAGTCTTGTTAGATAGGGAGGTCCATGTGGGACTCACAGTCTTAATCCCCATTTTACAGATGATGTAGTTGAGGCACTGAGATTTTAACTGACACATTTTTCAGCAAACGAGTAGCAGCGCTGAGTACTCTTTCCACTAAACCACAGTGCTTCTCCATTGCAACTCTGAAGGCTGTGATCCTAGCCCTCTCTGGGCAGCAAAGGCCACCTGCCTGGATTTAATCCACTGCAGGTTATGCTCTGGACAACCCCACCAGAGTCCTGGTAATGCCTTCAGTTAAATGCCATCACATTTTGCATGGCTTTGCTTCCAACCTGCCCCATGCATCAGTGGCCTCCCATGCCAACTTGAGCTGCTCCTGATTGTGCCCTGGACCACCCCACCAGATGACCCTGTGTCTTCTCTGAGTTCCTGCCACCTTGAGATCATGAAGCTCAGGGTCTTCAGGGTCCCTACTCAATCATGTTGCCTCCCTAGAATCCCACACTGGTTTTCCTCTGCATCACCAAGGGACTAATCCTGACCTGCCTTCCATCACGGCAGTGGGGCACAGAAAAGCAGATGCACCATTCACACAAAACTTCAGGAACTCCCTCACATGTTGGTAAAACTAAATCAAAATCTTTCCACAGTAACCTTGGTATTCTGTGGTGTGGTCTGACTCTAGTATATGTCACTGAGACTGCCCCAGTCCGGGAAGATCCTGGTTGGTATGAACTGAGGGCTTGTGACAATTATCATTATTGTTATTATCACTGTTATTATATCTCTTAAGTGCTTACCATGTATCAAGCATTTTTCTAAGTACAGGGCTTGAAGTCAGTTAATCAGGCTGGGCATGGTCCCTGTCCCACCTGGGCTCACATCCTAAGTAGGTGTGACAACAGGTTGAATCCCCATATTACAGTGAAGAAACTGAGGAACAGGGAAGTTAAGTGACTTCCCAAGGTCACACAGCTGGCAAGTTGCATAGCTGGGTTTAGAATCCAGGCCCCCTGACTCCCAGGCCTGTGGTTTTTCCACAAGGCTACATTCATTCAATCATATTTATTGAGCAGTTACTGTGTGCAGAGTACTGTACTAAGCGCTTGGAAGGTACAAGCTGGCAACATATAGAGCCGGTCCCTACCCAACAACGGGTTCACAGTCTAGAAGGGGGAGACAGACAACAAAACAAAACATGTGGACAGGTGTCAAGTCATCACAATAATTAGAAATAAAGCTAGATGCACATCATTAACAAAATAAATAAGATAGTAAATATGTACAAGTAAAATAAATAGAGTAATCAATCTGTACAAACATATATACAGGTGCTGTGGGGAGGGGAAGGAGGTAAGGTGGGGGGGATGGGGAGGGGGAGAGGAAAAAGGGGGCTCAGTCTGGGAAGGCCTCCTGGAGGAGGTGAGCTCTCAGTAGGGCTTTGAAGGGAGGAAGAGAGCTAGCTTGGTGAATGTGCAGAGGGAGGGCATCCCAGGCCATGGGGAGGACTTGGGCTGGGGGTCGACAGCGGAACAGGCGAGAATAAGGTACTTTGAGGAGTTTAGTGGCAGAGGATCGGAGGGTGCAGGCTGGGCTGTAGAAGGACAGAAGGGAGGTGAGGTAGGAGGGGGTGAGGTGATGGAGAGCCTTGAAGCCGAGAGTGAGGAGTTTTTGCTTGATGTGTAAGTTGACTGGCAGCGGCTGGAAATTTTTGAGGAGGGGAGTAACACGCCCAGAGCGTTTCTGCACAAAGATGATCCGGGCAGCAGCATGGAGTATAGATTGAAGTGGGGAGAGACAGGAGAATGGGAGATCAGAGAGGAGGCTGATGCAGTAAACCAGTCGGGATAGGATGAGAGATTGAATCAGCAAGGTAGCGGTTTGGATGGAGAGGAAAGGGCAGATCTTGGCGATATGGAGGTGAGACCGGCAGGTTTTGGTGACGGATTGGATGTGAGGGGTGAACAAGAGAGTAGAGTCCAAGATGACACCAAGGTTGTGGGCTTGTGAGACGGAAAGGATGGTAGTGCCATTTACAGTGACGGGAAAGTCAGGGAGAGGGCAGGGTTTGGGAGAGAAGATAAGGAGTTCAATCTTGGAAATATTAAGTTTTAGGTGGTGGGCAGACATCCAGATAGATATGTCCTGAAGGCAGGAGGAGACCTGAGCCTGAAGGGAGGGAGAGAGAGCAGGGGCAGAGATGTAGATTTGGGTGTCATCAGATTAGAGATGATAGTTGAAGCCGTGGGAGCAAATGAGTTCACCAAGGGAGTGAGTTTAGATAGAGAACAGAGGGGACGAAAAACTGACCCTTGAGGAACCCCTACAGTAAGGGGATGGGAGGCGGAGGAGGAGCCCGCAAAGGAGACTGAGAATGAACGGCCAGAGAGATCAATCAATCAATCAATTCATCGTATTTATTGAGTGCTTACTGTGTGCAGAGCACTGTACTAAGCACTTGGTAAGTACAAGTCAGCAACACATAGAGACAGTCCCTACCCAACAGTGGGCTCACAGTCTAGACGGGGGAGGCAGAGAACAAAACCAAACATACTAACAAAATAAAATAAATAGAACAGATATGTACAAGTAAGATGAATAAATAAATAGAGTAATAAATATGTGCAAACATATATACATATATACAGGTGCTGTGGGGAAGGGAAGGAGGAAAGATGGGGGAGATGGAGAGTGGGACGAGGGGGAGAGGAAGGAAGGGGCTCAGTCTGAAAAGGCCTCCTGGAGGAGGTGAGCTCTCAGTAGGGCCTTGAAGAGAGGAAGAGAGCTAGCTTGGCGGATGGGCAGAGGGAGGGCATTCCAGGCCCGGGGGATGACGTGGGCCAGGGGTTGATGGCAGGACAGGTGAGAATGAGGCACGGTGAGGAGATTAGCGGCGGAGGAGCAGAGGGTGTGGGCTGGGCTGTAGAAGGAGAGAAGGGAGGTGAGGTAGGAGGGGGCGAGGTGATGGACAGCCTTATAGCTGAGGGTGAGGAGTTTCTGCCTGATGCACAGATTGATTGGTAGCCACTGGAGATTTTTGAGGAGGGGAGTAACATGCCCAGAGCATTTCTGGACAAAGATAATCCAGGCAGCAGCATGAAGTATGGATTGAAGTGGGGAGAGACACGAGGATGGGAGATCAGAGAGAAGGCTGATGCAGTAGTCCAGACGGGATAGGATGAGAGCTTGAATGAGCAGGGTAGCGGTTTGGATGGGTAGAGATGGGTAGAGATGAGTAGAACCAGGAGAGGACAGAGTCTGTGAAGCCAAGGTTGGATAGTGTGTTGAGTAGAAGCGGGTGATCCACAGTGTCGAAGGCAGCTGAGAGGTCGAGGAGGATTAGGATCCCAACTGAGCTTTGTTTTTTAATTTATGTTTTCTTAGGGTTTTGTTTTGTCTCTCCTTATGTATCTGCCTCCAGGCCCCTCTCCCCATTATATTTTTAGCCTGTGAGGCAGTGGGGAAGAGACAGGGACTGTGCCTAATTCCACTTGTGTTTTCTTTCCCAGGCCTTAGAACAGTTTTCTGCACATAGTAATACTATTACTACTACTACTACTACTACTACTAATGTTATTATGACTACTACTATTAACTACTAAAATCACTACTACTACTATGACTAGTAGTACTACTACTATGACTACTACTACAACTACTACTGCTAGACAGAAAAGTAAGAAGAGGCCCAGAAGAAAGTAGTTCTGAAAAAACCAAGGTCAGATAGCATTTCCAGCAGACACTCTATTTCCACAGTATCAAAAGCCACCGAGAGGTTGAAAAAGATTAAGAATAATTCATTCAATTTATTCAATCATATTTATTGAGCGCTTACTGTGTGCAGAGCACTGAACTAAGCTCTTGAAAAGTACAATACAGACATAAAGAGACAGTTCCTGCCCTCATTTGGCTCACAGTCTAGTGGGGGAGAGACAGACATCAATACAAATAAACAGGCATCAAAATAGATTAAATAGAATTATAGATATATACATATATGCATACGTGCTGTGGAGTCGGGGGGATGCAAAGGAAGCAAGTTGTGGTGACATGGAGGGGAGTGGGAGCTGAGGAAAGCAGGGCTTAGTCTGGGAAGGCCTCTTGGAGGAGGTGCACCTTCAGTAGGGCTTTGAAGAGGGAAGAAAGATTGTCTGGCAGATTTGAGGAGGGAAGGCATTCCAGGCCAGCGGTAGGACGTGAGCCAGGGGTCAGTGGAGAGACAGGCAAAATCAAGCCACAGAGAGAAGGTTAGCACCAAAGGAGCAGAGTGTGTGGGCTGGGATGTAGAAGGAGAGAAGGGAGGTGAGGTAGGAGGGGGCAAGGTGATGGAGAGCTTTAAAACCAATAGTGAGGAGTTTTTGTTTGATGTGGATGTTGACAGGCAACCACTGGAGATTTTGGAGGAGGGGGGTGACATGCCCTGAATGTTTCTGTGGAAAGAGAATCTGAGCAGAGAATGAAGCATGGACTGAAGTGAGAAGAAGTAGGAGTAATTCAGTTGGGATAGGATGAGTAATAGGATAGAGGTTTGGATGGAAGGGAAAGGGAGGAAGGATCTTGGTGTTTTGAAGATGAGACTGACAGGATTTGGAAGCGGATTGGATATGTGGGTTGAATGAGAGAACGGGGTCAAGGATAACACCAAGGCTACAGGCTTGTGAGACGGGAAGGCTGGTTGTGCCGTCTACAGTGAAAGGAAAGTTCGGGAAATGACAGGGTTTGGGAGGGAAGATAAGGAGCTCTGTCTTGGACATGTTGAGTTTGAGGTGTTGGGAGGACATCCCAAGTAGAGATGTCCTGAGGGCAGGAGGAAATGTGAGACTAGAGGGAGGGAGAGAGAACAAAGGAGGCAAAATAGATTTGGGTGTCATCCACATAGAGATGGTAGTTGAAGCAGTGGGAGCGAATGAGTTTTCTAAGGGAGTGAGTGTAGATGGAGAATAGAAAGGGACTAAGAATTGAACCCTGAGGGACCCCCACAGTTAGGGAATGGGAGAAGGAGGAGAAACCGGGAAAGTAGATGGAAATTGGTATTAGAAATATAAAAGGAAAACCAGGAGAGGACAGAGTCAGTGAAGCCAAGGTTGAATAACATATCCTTTAGAAGGGTGTGGTCCACAGTGTCAAAGTCATCTGAGGGATTGAGGAGGATTAGGATGGAGTAGGAGCTGTTTGAATCGACAAGAAGGAGATCATTGGTGACCTTTGAGAGGGTGGTTTCAGTGAAGTGTAGGGGGTGGGAAGCCAGATTGGATGGGGTCCAGGAGAGAGTTGGAGGAGAGGAATTTGAGGCAGCTAGTGTAGATGACTTGCTCAAAGAGTTTGGAAAGGAAAGGTAGGAAGGAGATGGGGCAATAACTGGAGGGGGCTGTGGGATCAAGGGAGGGTTTTTTCAGGATGGGGAAGACATGGGCATGTTTGAAGGCAGGGGGGAAGATTCCATTGGAGAGTGAGAAGTTGAAGATGGTAGTTAAGGAGGGAATGGGTGAAAGTTTTTACAGAGTGCAAAGGAATGGGGTCCGATGCATATATGGAGGGGGTGGCACTTGAAAGGAGGCAGGAGATCTCCTCTACTGTTGGGAAGGATGGGAAAGTTGAGGAGAGGGGATTGAGGAGGGAGATGGGTCATTTTGGGGAGCTCTCACCTGATGGTGTTAATTTTCTTAATAAAGTAGATAGCCAGATTGTTGGGGGCAAGGAATGGGAGAGGTCGGGGACAAGGGGCCGGAGAAGGGAGTAAAATGTCTGGACCAACTGGTGAGGGTGATGGGCATGGGTGTCAATAAGGGAAAATAAATAGTATAGTTTTGCCAGGCCGAGGAGAGGGCAGTGTTAAGACAAGAAAGGACATACTTGAAGTGGACAGGTTTGGCCTGATGTTGAGATTTCCACCAACAGCGTTCAGTGGCTCAAGCATAAGAGTGAAGAATGTGGACAGTGCAGGTGATCCAGGGCTAGGGGTTAGTGGTATGAGCGACGAAGGGCTAGAGCATTTAGCAAGTTGAGTTGAGGGTAGTGTTGAGAGCATCTGTTCGGTCATCAGGTGTGGGTAGATTGGGTATGGAGGCTAGGCGGGGTGTGATGCACTGAAAGAGATGAATGGGGTTGAGAGATCAGAGGTCTCTGTTGAGAAGTAGTAGATGGGAAGGAGGAGAGTGGAAGAGGAGAGAAGTGAGAAGGTGGTGGCCAGAAAGAGGGATTTCAGAATTTGTGAGGGTAGTGATGGTGCAGTGGATGGATTAGATGGAGTAGAGATGGATTTAATATGTAGTAGAGACCCCTAGGTTAGGTGAGGAGGTGGTTGTTGGTGACTCTGGGGAAAGCAGTTTCAGGGAAGGGGGTAAAAGTGTTTTGAAGGAATTAGAGGAGAGGAATTGGAGGCAGCAAAGTGTAAACAACCCATTCAAGGGCATCATGGACTTACTGAATGTGTTTTCTGGTTGTTTTACAAGGTCTGGTAGTTTTCTGTGGCATGACCCTCTTGTTTCACCAATCCCAACCAGAGTTTTCACCAAAGGAAAGCCATTTCTTTGTATTAAACAAAGATTTCACGTATATTAGTGTGACAATTTTCTTAGTCCACTTACTGATGCCCTGATGTAAAGATGTAGCAAAATTAAATCTTAATGTGTATATGATTTAGTGTACTTCACTACATATAGCTTTCTATAATTTTAGTCAATGTAGGTATATTCTCTTCCTGCAGAGATGATCCTGAATCTCTAATGGTCTGATGGCTTCAGTTTATGACAACATTTCTCCTTCTGATATTCTCAAATGAACTTCTGTATTCTTTGTTCTCCAGTTCTGTAAAAGACACTCTTTGATTGGCATGGAAATCTTACAATTATTTAATCAAATAACCTCTTTATCAATTGGACCAAGTTTTATTATCTGTTGTGCTCATGGACCTCACTCTCTACATCAAAGCTCTCCATCACCTCTCCCTCTCCTACCTCACCTCCCTTCTCTCTTTCTACAGCCCAGCCACACACTCTGCTCCTCTGTTGCCACTAACCTCCTCACTGTGCCTTGTTCTCACCTGTCCCGTCGTCGACCCTTGGTCCACTTCCTACCTCTGGCCTGGAATGCCCTCCCTCCACACATCCACCAAACTCTTCCTCCCTTCAAAGTCCTACTGAGAGGAGGCCTTCCCAGACTGAGCCCCCCCCCCCCACTTTTCCTGTCCTCTTCCTCCCCACCCCATCACCCCCTCCACCCTACCCTGTTTCTCTCCCAAAGCACATGTGTATATTTGTACACATTTATTACTCTATTTTATCAATGATATGTTTATAGCTATAATTCTGTTTATTCTGATGGCACTGACACCTGTCTACTTGTTTTGTTGTTTGTCTCCCCCTTCTAGACTGTGAGCCTGTTGTTGGGTAGGGAGCATCTCTATATGTTGCTGCTTTGTACTTCCCAAGTGCTTAGTACAGTGCTCTGCACAAAGTAAGCGCTCAATAAATACGATTGAATGAATTGAATGAACGAATGACCTGTTTTAGATATAGTCCTATCTTGACAGACCTAATTTGGGGTCTAAAGCCAAGAAGAGAGAAAGAGATAAAAACTGAAAGGAAGTGAAGTAGGGATAGAGAGAGAGAGAGAGAGAGCAAGAAAGAAAGAAGAAATAAACTTGAAAAATAGAGAAATGGTATAAGCAGAAAGTAGTTGAAACTAAGAGTTGAAACTAAACTAAAACTAAAAAACTAAAAAAATTAAAAACTAAAAGGCTAAATGAGACCAATACAGAGCAACGGAAATGGTGAGAATCTTTAAGGCAATAGAACCAATAAGAGGAGAAATAGAGAGAAATAATCGCTTCTTGAGAAAGTCAAAGAAGAACATTAAGTGGTGGAGGAAAGAAAAAATAATAAGGAAAGTAAGGAAAGGCCACAAAGGGGATGAGAGGTTTGAGGGATAAATGAGACTACAGAAAGAGGATAAATGGACAGATCAATGGGGAGAAAAGACAGACAGAACACAGAAAAATTAAGGGACAGAGGATGTTTCTGGTGAGTGATCAAGAGGATAGTGATGGTGAGGAAATGACAGGAACAATGGATTGAAAATTGTGCAGAAAGTAAGACAAAGGAAATTTACAACACTTATCCAAGTCAGGCAAAAGTAGGACATTTCCCACTAATATAATTTAAAGTTTCTTTTCACATGAAGGTGCTTTAATATAGCTTATATTTTAACTCCATGTAAAAAGAGAGCATTGTTATTTTTCTTATGTCAAGCCCATAAAACATTCAAAATTGAATTCAAATCCTCTCATCTTTTTTGCTGCATGCTACAAATGATTAAAAGTAATTAAATAATTTTGAAAGAAAAACAATGAATACAATCAGGCTGCTATAATGCATACCCAAGCCCATTTACCCTCAGAGTCACAAAGGATATTAAATTCTTAAACTAGATTTTATAGCAGGAAAAAAAACCTTCATAGTAACTAAACCACTCTTCTTTTGCAAAAACAAATGGGATTTCTTCTTCTATAAGATGATGCTGCATTATGATGAAAAAATGTTTGAGACTAGATTCTTTAAATTAGTACACTGTTACAGATCTATATTAATGATATTAAATATAGTGCCATTATTCTGGACATACTTGAGAGGCATCAACAAAATAAGATTTTATAGGTAAATATTTGACAGAATTATTCCAGTTTCTAGCAGAGTACTAGAGTTTGAGGGAGATAGAGACTACAGGACAGAGAAAGAGGAGGTACTATATAAGTGAGTAAAATGTTTTTAATGGTTTTCACTAAGCATTTATTAATGGAACTTATTAATGAATTTATGTGAGGACATTCTCTCACATGGGGATAAACCTATTCTCATCATTATTAATGGCATTTTTGAATATGACCTTTGGAATAAACTCCTAAACATGCTTCTACCGTTGAAAAGAAATCCCTTCTATATGTAGAAAAAAATGGACAAATGAACATGACCTCAGCAAAGCATAATAGAAACATGAAAAACACAAAGGTGAAATTTAAAAATGCCTACTGGTCCTCAGAAGGCTCACACAGTAAGAATAAAAGGATGGAGTAAAGTTGATGATTGACACATAAGGAAAGAAGAAACAATTTAAAAAAAAGACATAGTAGGTCCTAAATCTCTTTTTTCCATGGTATTTGTTAAGCACTTACTATGTGTGAGGCACTGTACTAACAATCAGGCTGAACACAGCCCATGTCCCATGTGGGGCTCACAACCATATTATTATTATTATTAATAATAATATTATTATTATTATTATTATTATTATTATTATTATGTTTTAAGCCCTTACTATGTGCCAAGCACTGTTCTAAGCACTAGGGTAGATACAAGGTAATCAGGTTGTCCCAGGTGGGGCTCACACTTTTAATCCCCATTTTACAGATGAAGTAGCTGAGGCACAGAGAAGTTAAGTTGCTCGCCCAAGGTCACACAACTGACAAATGGCAGAGCGCGATTAGAACCCATGTCCTCTGACTCCCAAGCACATGCTCTTTCCACTAAGCCACACTGCTTCACTGATGGATTGAAGGAATTGCAAGCTAGAGGGAAATACAGACATTGAATTAAATGACAGATAAGAGAAATGGTACTAAAGGTAGAGGAAATGGCAAGGTATAAGGAAATGTACTTCAGTACTGTGAGGTTGAAGGTAGGGTGAATAAAGAGTACAGATCTAAGATCATAGGTAACACAGATGAGAGAGCAAATGAAGATTTAGTCAGGGAAGGCCTTTTGGAGGAGATCTGATCTTAGGAGGGTTTTGAAGGTGGGGAGAGGTTTGGACTCGTGGATACAGAACAATGCTCTACATACAGAAGGTGCTCATTAAATAGGATTGAATGAATAAAAGAGGGGAGAGTAGGCCGACTGGGCAAGGGTTTGGTGGTGGGACAGATGAGATTGAGGTACAGAATGTAGGTTTGAAATACATATCAATTAAATATTATAAATTATTTATATTAATGTCTGTCTCACCCTCTAAGCTGTAAATTCATTGTGGGCAGGGAACACGTCTATCAACTCTGTTTTGCTGTAATTTCCCAAGCACTTTGTATAGTGCTCTGCATACTGTAAGTGCTTAATAAATGCCACTGAAATTGATGATTATGATGATAATGTTTAGAATCTTTCAGTACTTATAAGAAGCACAGAACCAGGCTCTCCATCACCTAGCCACCTCCTACCTCCCCTCCCCTCTCTCCTTCTGCTTCCCAGCCTGCACTCTACGCTCTTCTGCTGCTAACCTCCTCACTGTGCCTCGTTCTCACCTGTCCCGCCATCGACCCCTGGCCCATGTCCTTCCCCTGGCCTGAAATGCCCTCCCTCCACACATGTCAAACTAGTTCTCTTCCTCCCTTCAAAGCCCTGCTGAGAGCTGACCTCCTCCAAGAGGCCTTCCCAGACTGAGCCCCCTTTTTCCTCTCCTCCTCCCCATCTCCCCACCTCCTTCCCCTCCCCACAGGACTTGTATATATTTGTACAGCTTTATTACTCTATTTATTTTACTTGTACATATTTATTGTTCTATTTATTTTGTTAATGATGTGCATATAGCTATAATTCTATTTATTCTGACGGTTTTGACTCCTGTCTACTTGTTTTGTTTAGTTGTCTGTCTCCCCCTTCTAGACTATGAGACAGGGGGACTGTCTCTATATGTTGCTGACTTATACTTCCCAAGCACTTAGTACAGTGCTTTGCACACAGTAAGCACTCAATAAATACGATTGAATGAATGAATAAAGGGAAATAAGCCAATGAGAGTGTTTTAGAGTTAGAAGACCTAATCTCTGTTTTCAAAGTTTGGTAGAAAAATTAACAGAAAATAGTTTACAAACAGAAGAAAAGAAAGGAGAAATGAACGTAGTGATTAAATAGCAAAAACTAATGTGTTCTTTTCATGATATTTGTTAAGCACTTATTATGTGCCAAACACTGTTCTCAACACTGGGGTAGATATAAGTTAATTAGGTTGGTCACAGTCCCTGTGTCACATGGGGCTTACTGTCTAAGTAGGAGGGAGTCAGAGAACCTGGGTTTTAATTCTGGCTCTGCCACTTGCCTGCTGTGTGTCCTTGGGCAAATCACTTAATTTCTCTGTGCCTCAGTTCCCTCATCTGCAAAATGGGGATTGAATACCTATTCTCTCTCCTCCTTGGACTGTAAGCCCCATGAGGGATCTGATTTTCTTGCGTCTATCCCAGCACTTAGTACACTGTTTGGCACCGAGTAAGCACTTAACAAGTTCCACAATTATTATGATTATTATTATTTTTATAGGTGCACATACACTCACATGCAGAACAGAGACTTCTGACTCTATTTGCTGCCTCCCCCAAGTAGGTCTGTTCCACCAAGGATATATCCTCCTTTTTAAACTGCATGCATGGATTTTCATAGATTTGCAATGCACCTGCATCATGCTGCACCTCCAAAATCCATTTGGGATCACAGAAGAGCTAAGAGCCTGAAAATGGTGGCAATGTGGACCACTCCATGCTCCCAACCTTGAAGATCACACCCAGGGCTCCTGGGCTCCAGTAAGAAAAATTCCTTTTCTGAAGGGCAAGACACTGACTGTGGTTACCTTGTCACATCTCAATCAATCAGAAAACCTATGCACAGACATAGACCTATAGCAGCAACAGGACTTATTATTGTTGACAAATACACACTAGAACTTTGAGGACTTTTAACAATATGCATACATTTAGAGAAAACAATGTAAATGTGGATTTTCATTATTTTTCCTATGGATGCATATTATTCGTGAAACCATGGAAATTATACAGAAAATTTCTTAAACCTACTCCGGTGTTGGACCAGACTGGTTTCCAAAACTGAAGTACCTTCATCTTAATTAATTAAATAAATAATTAAATTTAATATAAATCAATCAATCTTGTTTACTAAGCGGTTACTCTGCGCAGAACAGTGTACTAAGTGCTTTGGGGAGTACAATGTAACAGAGTTGATAGACATGTTTTGTCAGTAAGCGCTCAATAAATACGATTGAATAAATGAATGTTTCCCAGCATGGCCTAATGGACACAGTGCCTGCCTACAAGTCAGAAGGACCTGGGTTCTAATCCTGAGCCCTGCCGCTTTTCTGCTGTGTGACTTAGGGCAAGTCACTTCATTTTTCTGTGCCTCAGTTACCTCATATTTAAATGGCAGCTAAGAGTGTGAGTCCCACATGGGACAGAAACTGTGTCCCTATCTGATTAGGACTTAATACAATGTTTGATGCATAGTAAGCCCCTAACATCATCATCAATCGTATTTATTGAGTGCTTACTATGTGCAGAGCACTGTACTAAGCGCTTGGGAAGTACAAATTGGCAACATGTAGAGACAGTCCCTACCCAACAGTGGGCTCACAGTCTAACAAATACAACCATTAGTGCCATTATTGCTCTTGGCTAAACTACTCTGAGGTTTATCTTTCTATATTATTCTCCCTCTCCATAGAGAATTATAGTAATTTCTAAGTGACAGTATGTAGAATAATAATGAAATAATATAATTTCTAAAAGTAAATAAGAACCACTCCAATAGGGATTATTTCAAATCATACCACATTGATGCAAATTCCTGCATTCTATTCTGCCGAGTAATCTTAGGGGTACAACATTCCAATATAAAAAGAGCATTATTATTCAATCCTGAAAGCCCATTTTACCCAGTTTTCATTGTCTTGGTTTGGCAAATGCATCTTAGCATGAAAAATCATTTATTTTTGAATTCTCCAAAGGATACAATGTACACTGGAGTGCACTGTAATTCAATGCAAGAAAAAGAAGAGACAAAAGTAACCCATTTTGAGGGTTTAAGGTGAACCCTGGAGATGGTTTAGTTATTTTCTTTTAGTAAAGTGTGTTTTTGTTTGTTTTTTTAATTCCCAAGTGATATGATCTGGGGATTAAGGTTCCTTTGAATCAGAAATCAACTTCATTAGTCCTTCCAAAATGAGACAAGTTTTTGGTATTTCAATTCAAGAAATAAAGCCTGAAGAAAAAATCATTGTGCTTCATACTGTGAATGGGTGTTTTCAGTGTTGTTCTATGATCCTGTAAAAGGAAGCCTGATCAGCATTCAGTCAAATATAACAGTAAGATGGCTGTAAAAGTCTCTCATGGAAAGCAGTAATATGTTATAAATGCTTTTACAGTAAATAATTTGACTGATTGTTTTTTTCTTTGAAAATTTCATAAAAGAAGACTATATTGGCGTTCTATATTTCTTTAAAATATAGTTCTGCCTCTGAGGTTATTTTGAACATGGATGTGTTTTCTGTGTTTTATCTTGACAGAGGCTTAGCCAGTATTCAGAGAAGCAATAACAAAGAGATTTAATATGAAAAGATGAAAACAAATTTAGTGAAATATATTTTCATCCTCTTTCTATTCCCCCTCAATTTATGTTGTTCTTTTTATTTTTCTCTTTTTCTTCCTCCACTGTTTTCCCCTCTTTCTCTTCTTGATAAGTTGTCATGGTATCTATTTAATGTCTGCTGAATGCAACCTAGAAGCCCAAAGATTGAGCTGATGGTTTGTATTCATTTATTCAATTGCATTTATTAATAAATAATAAATGAATAATGATAGTAGTTGTTAAGCTCTTACTATGTGCCAGACACTGTTCTAAACTCTGGAGTAGATACAAGGTAATCAGGCTGTCCCACAAGGGGCTCACAGTCTTAATCCCCATTTTACAGATGAGGTACAACAGATGAGGTAGAACAGTGCTTTGCACATAGTAAGTGCTTAATAAATGCCATTATTATTATTATAAGGTAACTGAGGGGCACAGAGAAGTTAAGTGATTAGCCCAAAGTCACACAGCAGACAAGTGGCGGAGCCACGAATGGAACCCACGTCCTCTGACTCCTAACCTCTGACTCCTCTTTCCACTAAGCTACGTTTTGCTGTGTACAAAGCACTTTACTAACGCTTGGCGAGTACAATATAATAATTAACAGACATATTTCCTTTTCATGATGAGCCTACAATGACTTCCTCATATCTTCAAGTAAGTATGAAACTGGAATGAAGTTGGGGATACTGGAAGAGTAGCTGGTACAGTGTAAGGGAAGCAGTGAAGTGTAGTGGATAGACTACGGCCCTAGGAGTCAAAGGGTCATGGGTTCTAATCCTGCCTCCTGTCAGCTGTGTGACCTTGGGCAAGTCACTTCACTTTTCTGTGCCTGTCACCTCATATGTAAAATGGAGATTAAGACTATAAGCCCCACATGAGCAGAGACTGTGTCTAACCCAATTGGCTGGTATCCACCTCAGCATTTAGCATAGTGTCTTGACACATAGTAAGTGCTTAACAAATGTCATTATTATTATTATTATTATGACATTATGACAATAATAATAACCTATTAAAACTCTGTGTTGGCAACAAAGTTACATATCATATTCTCACCTAGACAAGTCACTAGTCAATAATACAAAAATAGACAAGGAAGTAGAAAGACTGAATCTAAGTCCACCACATCTGCCAAAGTAGCTCTCTTCCTCGCTTCAAAGCTCTACTGAGAGCTCACCACCCCCAGGAGGCCTTCCCAAACTGAACCCCCCATCCTCTGCACCTCCTCCCCTCCCCATCACCCCCACTCCCTCCCTCTGCCCTACCCCCTTCTCCTCCCCATAGCACTTATGTATGTTTGTGCATATTTATTACCCTGTTTTATTCCTGATGTGTATTTATCTATAATTCTATTTATTCTGAAGATATTGACACCTGTCTACTTGTTTTATTTTGCTGTTTGTCTCCCCCTTCTACACTGAGCCCACTGTCTTTATATGTTGCCAAACTGTACTTTCCAAGCACTTAGTACAGTACTCTGCACACAGTAAGTGCTCAATGAATATGATTGAATGAATGAATGAATGAACACCAGGTGGCAAACGAAATCACGCTGACACACTGACAATAAAGTTATTGAATAAATTCAACCTTCTATCAATGTTGTTCTGATCATCTCAACGCAGCTTTGCAGCTGAGCAAAATGCTTACTCTGCACTCCCTTGGCCATTAGAGAAGCAGCATGGCTCAGTGGAACGAGCCCGGGCTTTGGAGTCAGAGGTCATGGGTTCAAATTCCGGCTCTACCACTTGTCAGCTGTGGGACTTTGGGCAAGTCACTTAACTTCTCTGGGACTCAGTTACCTCATCTGTAAAATGGGGATTAACACTGTGAGCCCCCTGTGGGACAACCTTATCACCTTGTAACCTCCCCAGTGCTTAAAACAGTGCTTTGCACATAGTAAGCTCTTAATAAATGCCATCATTATTATTATTATTATCTCATTGCAGTTGAGGAGCTCTCTGCCATTTGCCAGAATGCTCTGCCTGCACTGAGCCATATATTAAACCTGCCACTCTGCCTCTTTGGACCTACTGAACCTCCAGATGAATGAAACATCTGGTAATTGTAGCCTTGCTTCCCTGCACACTCTCACTTGTTCTTCCTCTCAAATGAGGAACTCTTCTGCACCCAGCATGATTTGTGCCACAGTCCTTCTGCCTCTGTGGGGGACTCCCACACCACCCTACTTTCCACCATGCTGGTAGCAAAGAGAACAGCAACTGCAGCTCGAGGCCTCCTTAAAAATCTCAGTAAGACAAGTGGCCAAATTAGCCGTTGCTGTGTGGCTTTAGGTATGCCATGGACTCTCAATCACGAGGAGCCTAAAATTCTGCTCCTCCAGCCACAGCTCCACACTGACATTTGTCCTTATTTTGTGTATTGTGTATTTGACCTTGCCTCTTCTGCAGTTTTAATGCTACTTCATTGCTCCCTGCATAGCCATCTCAAGCCCTTCCCCTACCCTTATTTATAGATTGTGAGTGCCACGAGGGATAGGATCTGTATTTAAATCGTATTTGTAAAGTATTTCCCAGAGCAGAGTACAGAGCTCTGCACACACTAGGTTCTTAATAACTACTATTACTACTACTACTACTACTACTACTACTACTACTACTACTACTACTACTACTACTACTACTAGCTGAGACATCCAAGGAGAATGATGACAGTGACATACAGGAACCATGCATTTTCTATCACGGCTACATGGTGAACAGACATTGAGAGGGAATTATTTCAGAATGTAGTAAAGCAAATCTTTAGATAATGCTTCATTCAAGTTGAAACTGTTAAGCAGTTGTGGCAGGTAGATCAGCATGATACCCTGCGATAAAGAAAGGAGAGATTCTTAGAGTGGAAACTATGAATGGACTGTGAACCAAGGCAGTGTAAGCAAAAACAGTTCTTGGTAGAAAAGCAGCAGCCAAGACAACATTAAAAAGTAATCTTTTTATGTGCTCAGGGTTATTAGCCCTGCCCTGCGGTACTTATATCAAGTACAAAGAAGAGAGTGCTTTCTCATGCTGATCAGTGGATAGAGACGTATCTATAGTATTTGGATATATTTATGTTTTTATAAATTAGATTATAGATGTATAGGCAGATAACTGCTTAAAACATGAACTCATAATAATAATGTGCCAAGCACTGTATTCATTCATTCATTCAATCATATTGATTGAGCACTTACTGTGTGCAGAGCACTGTACTAAGCGCTTGGGAAGTACAAACTGGCAACATATAGAGACGGTTCCTACCCAACAACAGGCTCACAGTCTAGAAGGGGGAGACAGACAACAAAACAAACTAATAATAATAATGATATTTGTTAAGCACTTAGTGCAAATCACTGGTGGGATAGATACAAGGTTATCAGGTTGTCCCACGTGGGGCTTACAGTCTTAGTCCCCACTTTACAGATGAGGTAACTGAGGCCCAGAGAAGTAATGTGACTTGCCCAGAGTTACACAGCTGACAAGTAGTGGAGCCTGGATTTGAACCCATGACCTCTGACTCCAAAGCCCAGGCTCTTTCCTCTGAGCCACGCTGAAGTAGATAGGTGTCAATACCATCAAGTGCTAAGTGATAATGCCACCTAATACTGGCTAATACCACCTAGTACTAATCAGGTTCCACACGGTGCTCATAGTGTAAGTAGGAGGTAGAACAGGTAGCAAATCCCCGTTTTGCAGATGAGGGAATTGGGGCACAAAGAAAGTAAGTTACTTGGATGAGGTTGCATAGCTGGTGAGTGACAGAACTAGAATTAGAACCAGGTCCTCTGACTCTCAGACCTGTGCTTTTTCCAGTAGGCCACAATTCTTCCCTGATGGGAATTGTGGACCTCTTCAATCAATCAATCAATCATATTTATTGAGTGCTTACCATGTGCAAAATAATCTACCAAGTGCTTGGAAGAGTACAATATAGCTGAGTTGGTGGATACATTCCCTGCCCACGGTGAACCTACATTTTAGAGTGGGAGACAGACATTAATATAAATAAAACTAAACTATGAATAGGTACAGAAGTGCCGAGGGACTGTTCCACAGCATCCTCACAAGCCGTATTGAACCTCAGGTGGCAAATTGGATCACACAGACAACCAAAGTCCTGGAATAACTCAATTCTTCCCATTAATGAAGCTCTGATCATCTCAATACAGCTTTGCAGCTGAGCAAAATGCTTACTTGGTATTCCCTTGGCCTACTCATTGTGGCCGAGGAATTCTCTGATGTGATATCCTAATGTCCCAAATGGCTAGATAGATGCAGAAAGGATTAGATGACAGTTGAGTAGGCAGGCGGGCAGGTGAGTGGCCAGACTCACTTTGCCCATCAGGATAAAATGGCAACGCTTTTAGTGATCTTAGCTTTTGGTAAGATACTGGAGGGATCACTCTAGTTCCCTGAATCAAAGGGTGGGGTTATAGTGAAACCATTGTCAACAGTTGTCCAAGAAATAGGCACATCTCTTCCAACTTCCCATCACACTGCCAGAACTGTGGTAGCATGAAGCTTCTACAATTTTAAAATGTAGAAAATTTTTGTTGTGGCTGGACTGCAGTAGATCTGGGCAGTTGCCCTCTGTTCCCTATGCTGTCAGACTTGTGGGCTCATATCTTTGTCTTTTTTGGTGTTTTTGAATGTATAGCTTGTCATATTTCCTATTGGATCTATCACCAACCCTTCCCCATTTTATCCTTAGACTGTGAGATCCTGGGTGGCCAGGGACCCTGCCTAACTCTCTCTCACCTTGGTATCTTTTCCCAGCTCTTAGTGCAATGTCCTGCACAACAGAAAACATCTAATAAATACAATTACTATGAAGTAGAAGGATTGCTCCAACACACCCACCAAGAAGAAAGGGAAAATTCAGGGTGCGAAATGTTGATGACATAGAATTTGGACCTGGTGTCAGAGGTTGCTATAAGTGAAAATGTGTGAGGAAGACTTTGGTCCAACATAGTTTGGTATGTTGCATTTCACTCCTTACATAATTAAATTATATTCCCTTAGGGAATATATGATTCAAGGCTAGACCTATTTTAGATGTCGTCTAATTATGCCTTAAGTGCTTTAATCTGCATGCTTTCATCTACTGAATGGCAATTTGAAACCGAATGGTGACATTTAAAATGTCATCAATCCTCATCATTAAGGTCAGGTTTTTGTTTCATTGGTCCATGCCCACAAGGAGTTTACAATCTAGAAAGGAGGGAGCATTAGCAGTGTGATGACCATATTTTAGAACACATCAGCTTCTTCGGTCATACTCTTTTATATGAATACTAATCCCCTGTCAAACTCTTGTCTTCAAACCTAAAGGGCAGTACTCATTCTCCCAAACGTTCTCTTGCTGTAGTCCATAAGTCTTTAGGATTTAGAAGTACTTAGTCTCCTTTAGAACCAGAATATTTTTGTTTGTGGTCTTGTTCTGAAAATTACTTTAGAAATAGAAACTGTTTATTTGGTATCCCACCTTGCTTAAGAGCCTGGAACTAATTCAGTATAGCCAGGTATGTGAATGATATAGATCATTTTAGAAATGGAATCTAAAGGTCAGACAGTTTCAGGGAAAAAAATAGCTTTTTAAACAGATTCTTAATTACTTGTAGAAACATCTTGTGACAGTAATTGTAGTAAATTATATTTATCAATCTCAGTTTAGAACTGCATCACTCCATTAAACTTTAATATGTTTGTAGTGTGGTTACTATTCAACTTCTAACAAGAATGATAAACTATTCTAAAAATGTTTTCATCCAGGTTAAACTAGCATTTGTATTTAATTGAAGGCTTTTGAATTGACAATAGTCAATTAACCACAGTAAATTCTCAAGGAAGCAGCATGACATAGTAGATAGAGCATGAATCTGGGAGTTCAAATGTCATGGTTCATCTTGGCTCTGCCACTTGTTTGCTTGTCTGCTGTGTGTCACTGGGCAAGTCACTTCTCTTCTCTGGGCCTCAGTTACCTCATCTGTCAAATGGGAATTAAGGCTATGAGCCCTATTTGGACTGTGTTCAGTCTGATTCGCTTAAATACACTCCAATGCTTAGTACAGTGCCTGGCACATAGTAACGATGATGATGATGATGATGATGATGATGGCATTTCCTAAGCACTTACTATGTGCAAAGCACTGTTCTAAGCACTGGGGAGGTTACAAGGTGATCAGGTTGTCTCACAGGAGGCTAACAGTCTTCATCCCCATTTTACAGATGAGGTAACTGATACACAGAGAAGTTAAGTGACTCACCCAAAGTCACACAGCTGACAATTGGCAGAACCAGGATTCAAACTCATGACCTCTGACTCCAAAGCCCGGGCTCTCTCCACTAACACAATTATTATTATTATTATTATTATTATTATTATTATTATTATTATTATTATTATTATTGCCCTACAAAAATACCAGAAGACGCAATTGTTCAGACCTTTCTGGAATGTTTATGTTTTTCTGGTAAATTAGAATGTCACATGCCTACTTCTTTGTTTTAATGATAATAACTGCGGTCTTCTTTAAGGGGTTACTATGTGCCAAACACTGTACTAAGCATTGGTGTAAATAGAACATAGGTTGTAAAGTCCTGGTACCAAATGAGGCTCAGAATCTATAGGAGGAGAACAGTTATTTAACCCCATTTTACAGGTGAGGGAACTGAGGCATGGGCTAGTCAAGTGACTTAACCAGTACACATAGTGCATGGAAGTGACAGAGAAGAACTGGAATCCAGGTCCCATGACTAGAAGGCCTATGCTCTTTACATTAGGCAGTGTTACTTTTCCATTTTCAAAGAATGGAAACAATAATGTCTGTAAGTGATGTTCTAATATAAATAAATGACAGAAGTTTAAGTACAAATGTATTCTGCAGGGCTCAACAATGGTATAAAATATATACTAGCTCTTCACCCTCAACTGAACTAGATCTCATCTCTAAACTTTCCAGTCCTTTCATTTTACTCATTAGATTCTTATGGAAGGTAACTCTAATCGAACATAATTTTTAAATATATATATATATAATACATATACATATGCATTTATATTTATACATATGTATGCATATATTTATATTTATACATACACACACATATATATATATATATATATATATATATTTAGACATCCTATCCACCAGTCAAACTGCTTGGTTCAAATAAGTGATATTTATGCTATTTATCATTAATTTTACAGTATATAGATTGCCCTTTTTATCTCGGTTGATTTTGGCTATTTGCTCATTCAAATATCTCACTAGAGAATGAGAGGGATTGTGAAGATCAGAGGAGTTTCTTGGTATCAATTCTTGTAAATTTTGGTAAGGGAAGTTCAGGAAACTAGAAGTTAACAGAAAGTTGTTTAAATTTGTGTACTGCATTTTTCATGGTGTTTAATTTCCATATAATGAGTGACTGAAACTTAGTTACATTAAAAGATAATCTTACATGAAATGGATGTAGTTAAGGCAATTTCCTAAGGAGATAATCTACAATTTTTACCAAGCCAGTTGCGATTTAGCTGCCAGTCAAATCAGTCAACCAAAAGCTTCCGTATCCTTTCAGTTTTAACAAAATCTAAAATGCCCTCTTGGTGAATTGCAATTTTAGTACTAGGATCCTGATTTATTATCAACTCAGCTCTAAAACCTATGGCTGCTTTACTTTACTTATTGTTCCCAATACTTTTTGTATTGATATACATTTAAGTTCATTTAATATTGTTTCCAGTGTGAGTGGAGCCATAATAAAAAAGTATAACTGAAGCAAAATGGAAATGTTGATGTAGTTAGTAGACATCCCTAGAAATTAGGATGATTGTCAAGAGAGTAGTGGGGCAGCTATCGTTTGGTCTCCAAGTGTCCTGCTGTCTCGTGTTAAATGGACCATTGGTGCAACCCACTAACAGTATTTCTTCTGATTCTTAATTTTTCCTCAGTCTAAGTACCTTTTTCTTAAGCATAATTGTGTGATAGATGAGTTGTATTTATACCTATTCGGCTGCTATAATTTTACTCATTTCAATATCTGCGGAGATTCATGATCCCTTACAAGAACACTTCCAAGAGATTTCTATCTGTTGTGGTGAAAATTTGCAACCCATCAACCTGCCTCAGCTGGTGAATTCTTAAATTATAGTCCGGAGAAAAACAATCAGAATTTAAAGTGCAACTGAAAAACCTAAGAAAAGGGCCTATAAAAGCAGAGAACAAGTGGAAATAAACTGAAAAGAGGCAGAATATTTAGCCCTTAATTATGGGTTGGTAGAAAATCAAAATCTCAGTTCATCTTAAAAAATGACAGTTTAATTTCAGCTGTCTAGGTTGATTTGGAAAATGTTACTGTGCTTCCTTGATTATGGTTAAGGCAAGAGAGCCTGGACAATAGTATACATCTCTCATTTTGCACAACAATAACTTCAAAATTTTGACTAATTGTAATATTATTTCCCTTTCCACGCCATCATTGAACTTTGTTTGACTAATGGTTTGGTACACAGTTTGAGGGTTAGGTGAGAATCGAGCCCAACATTTCATCTGTTTGTGTGAGATCCTTGTGAAATAAATTGGGGCAGTTTGAAGAGTCATCATTTTAATGATGGAGCACCCGGGACACATAATTTGAGGAAATTACTTTGTCAGAAAAAATTACATCAGTAAGCCAGGTTTTAGCATCAAATGATATAAATCAGGCACACTGATGTCTTTCAGGCTGCCCATAGTATCGATTTTGTGCCCATCATCATCATCATCAATCGTATTTATTGAGCGCTTACTATGTGCAGAGCACTGTACTAAGCGCTTGGGAAGTACAAATTGGCAACATATAGAGACAGTCCCTACCCAACAGTGGGCTCACAGTCTAAAAGGGGGAGACAGAGAACAAACCAAACATACTAACAAAATAAAATAAATAGACTAGATATGTACAAATAAAATAAATAAATAGAGTAATAAATATGTACAAACAAATATACATATATACAGGTGCTGTGGGGAAGGGAACGAGGTAAGATGGGGGGGATGGAGAGAGGGACGAGGGGAATCAGTGCCCAATCAGTGATGTTAATAAAAAAACATTCCCAACAGGAAATAAATTAAGAGGATAACTAGATACAGTAAGCCTCAGCCCGTTGCTTCTTTAGAAAACAAGAAAAATCAATGATTGTCTTGTCAAAGTGGATATTGAATTCAGCTACGGTAAATGTCAAGATTAATTGACAAAAAAATGGTATTCGACAGTTTGCTGATTTGTGAGAAAACTGTGTTCAATTTCACTATTTCTCTACCTCTCAGTCAAAAACACTGTTTTCTTTCACAGAAGGATGTCTACTATTACATAGGTGGAAAGGATAGAGGGGTAATTTAGAATAAGTACCTGAGGTATATAAGACGTTGTCCTTGATTAAATGAAGACTTTCCAAACGTGATCTGCAGCTGGGGAAGGTCAGGTATTGTCCAGGACATCAGGTAATGATAATAATAGTATTTGTTATGTGCTTACTATGTGCCAAGCACTCTACTAAATGCTAGCATGGATACTAGCAAATCGGGTTGAACAGAGTCCCTGCCTCACATTGGGCTCACAATCTCAATTGCCATTTTACAGATGAAGTAACTGAGGCCCAGAGAAGTTAAGTGATTTGTCCAAGGTCCCAGGCCCGTGCTGAATCCACTAGACCATGATGTTTTTCAGCTATTTGAGCTGATGGAGCAGAAGACTGGAGAGGGGAATAGATGAAATTGTGAAGGACCGAGGTCAGGCTGAAAGACTTCAGAGAATAAGCCCCAGTGGCCTACTCTTCATGCAAATGTCAAAGGCTAGGCTTGGCTTTCCTGCTCACCGATGAACCTTGAAGAATTGTCATTTATCAAAGTCACTGGAATATTACGGTATGTAGGACCTCAAATATGGCTGTATGAAATTGAGAAATGTTAGTAGTATGTAGTAGCATTAATAGTCAGTCAGTTGTATTTATTGAGTGCACACTGTGTGCAGACCACATATGAAGTGCTTGGGATAGTACAATACAACAATAAAAAGACAAATTCCCTGCCTACATAACATTTTAATTGATCACCCCTTTGATATGTTATACCGAAACTCATCCTTAGGAATTGTAATAATAATAATTATGATATTTGTTAAGTACTTACTATGTGCCAGCGTGGCTCAGTGGAAAGAGCCTGTGCTTTGGAGTCAGAGGTCATGAGTTCAAATCCCGGCTCCGCCAATTGTCAGCTGTGTGACAATTCACTTCACTTACAAAGTCACTTAACAAAGTCACTTAACAAAGTCACTTAACTTCTCTGTGCCTCAGTTACCTCATCCGGAAAATGGGGATTAAGGCTGTGAGCCCCCCGTGGAACAACCTGATTACCTTGTAACATCCCCAGCACTTAGAACAGTGCTTTGCACATAGTAAGTGCTTAATAAATGCCATTATTATTATTATTATTATTATTATTATTATTATCATAATAAGTGCTGTGGTGGATGCAGTCCCTGCCCCACATGGGACTCACAGTCTCATTCTTCATTTTACAGATGAGGTAACTGAGGCACAGGGAAGTGAAGTGACCCACACAAGGTCACACAGTTAACAAGTGGCAGAGCCGGGATTAGAATCCATGACAATCTGCATTTGACTCCTGGGCTCATGCTTTATCCACTACACCATACTGCTTCCATTTATATCTATTTATACCTCTTCTACCTCTTCATAGGATGAAGCGGTAACACGTTGCTTGTCCACAGGAACTTACACTCTGATAAGCAATGTCTAAATAAATGTGTTTAGTGGATGGATATTCATGAGTCCTAAGGATGATTTAAATGAGCTCATAAGTAGTGAAACCTAAAGAAAGAGAATGATCCTGGTAGTCAGGACACCTGGGTTCTAATCCTGGTTCCACCACTTGCCTACTCTGTGACCTTGGGCAAGTCACTTAATTTTCTGTGCCTCAATTTCTTCAGGATTAAATGCCTGTTCTCCCTCCCCCTGAGTCTGTGAGTCCTACGTGGTGGACGGTCTATGTCCAATAAGATGATTTTATATGATTCATTCATTCAGCCATCTTTATTGAGCACTTACTGTGTGCAGAGCACTGTACTAATCGCTTGGGAAGTACAAGTTGGCAACACATAGAGATGGTCCCTACCCAACAGTGAGCTCACAATCTAGAAGGGGGAGAGAGAGAACAAAACAAAACATATTAACAAAATGAAATAAATAGAATAAATATGTACAAATAAAATAGAGTAATAAGAGTAATAAATACGTACAAACGTATATACATATATACAGGTGCTGTGGGGAGGGGATTGCCACCTAGTGTTTAACAAATACCACAATTATTAGTGCTAGAATAACTTCATAACTCCTAGTTTTCCATTGGCCACACCATTTTTCTTTTTTGAGCTCTGATGGTCAGATATCTCTTCACTATTGCTGCAGTGAACCTCTCTCCCTTCGAAGCCCTACTGAGAGTTCACCTCCTCCAGGAGGCCTTCCCAGACTGGGCCCCCTCATTCCTCTCCCCCTCCTCCCCCTCCCCATCCCCCCCCGCCTTACCTCCTTCCCCTCCCCACAGCACCTGTATATATGTATATATGTTTGCATGTATTTATTACTCTATTTATTTTATTTGTACATATTTATTCTATTTATTTTATTTGGTTAATATGTTTTGTTTTGTTGTCTTTCTCCCCCTTCTAGACTGTGAGCCCGCTGTTGGGTAGGGACCGTCTCTATATGTTGCCAACCTGTACTTCCCAAGTGCTTAGTACAGTGCTCTGCACACAGTAAGCGCTCAATAAATACAATTGAATGAATAAATGAATGAATGAATATTGCTTCATCCATAGATCTGGAGGTAAAGGAGTAGTAATAATATTTGTTAAGCTCTTATTTTGTACAGTTCGCTTTACTAAATTCTTGGAAACAGTGCCTGTCATAATCACAAATCTGGAAATGCATTAAAACCAATTAGGAATATCTACTTCCTGAGAGGCCTGGGGATTTGATGCTCTAATAATGTATTTCTTACTTTTCTCACTGTTTTTTCCTGGGCCCAAAATTGTTTCCCAGCAGCAAGTCTTTTTTCCAAAGCAGATGCCTGTTAGTCCTGAACATAGCCTGTCACTATATTCCATGTTACATCTGTAACCTACAAGTCATGACTCTCTTGTAAACACCCGATTCATTGTAGCTTCATCGATCATACAGAATGCCCTTGCTCCTGACTCTCTCTACCAATTAAACCTGTTCCTAATGCAGCATTAACTTTAAATGTTACATTACAAAGATCACCCACTCATTTTTGCTTACTTAGGTCAGTTATACATAGAAAAGTAGGCCAGTGGCTATACTTTCATGAGTGAGCATTTAATAGTGGATGAATTATTTAAATTTGTATGATTATCCTAAGAGAACTTCCACCTAGTGATGAATGTCTATAATGCAGGATAAGAAGAACATGATCTAGAAACAAAAGATACTAATACTAATACTAATAATAATAATGGCTTTTATTAAACACTTACTATGTGCAAAGCACTGTTCTAAGCACTGGGGAGGTTACAAGGTGATCATGTTGTCCCAGGGGGTCTCACAGTCTTAAAGGTAATCAATTCATGTTTCTTTAATGGTACTGCAAACTGCAAATAGTTGACTATTCCTCCTATGGCTTGTAAAATCAAGCACTAAGTACAGTGTTCTGCACACAGTAAGTGCTCAATAAATATGATTGAATGAATGAATGAATAACGATTGGCACTAATTTTGCCAAAGATAAATTAAGCAATTATTGAAATTAAAATTAATTTTGAGAAAAAAAATTAATTGTCCAATTTGGAAGTATTTTTGTGATTTGTCATAGGAATTGTGTATTCATTCATCCAATCATACTGAGTGCTTACCGTGTGCAAACCACTATACTAAGCACATGGGAAAGTACAAATGGATTATTTTTGTGCACTCAATGTGGAACAAATTGTAAAGCTAGAACTATGATTCATGGACTGACTGAATTTGTTTCTTAAAGTTTATTTGCCCTGGACTCTATGATATGAAGTGCTAGCATTTTCCATCAATAGACAGAATCTAAAAAGTGATCCTGTGAGTTTAAGCATCTCCAGGCTGGATGGCATATTGAAAACACATGTGGTCTCTGAAGCAGTGTGTAAATTGTCATGCTGTGGTTACACAAGGAGAAGGTGAAGGGTGGAAAATTTGAATCATGGGGGCATCTGTACCTGATGTTCACTGGATATATTTTAAACCTATAAATATATTCAAATACTTGGACCAGAACCCTGGAAGACCTAAAGACCTATAACCATCCCAGAAGGTTAGGTTTGTTAGCCCAAATCAGAATCCAGAAACCCTAATCAGTGACTCAATGATAACTATCGATTTCTAGCAAAGCATTCTCTCACATTGAGCAATCAATAGTTATCGTTGAGTCACTGATTAGGGTTTCTGGATGTGAGAGAATGCTTTGCTAGACAACACTCTCCTAATATGTTAATATCACTGGGGTACTTGGGTACTGTCCAATTAGATGTACAGTCTGAATCCATTGGTCTGAATCCTGTGGACCCAGGCATATTTATACCAGCACCTCTGGAGCTGTCTAGGAGGTTACATCAGTGTCCATGGATTTGAAGCTGTGTGCTTACCACACTGAATTCAGTCATGTTATGAGAAGTCCACGCACAGGGCCAGATCACAAGGGCCAGGGCCCAGGGCTGAACAGTCTTCTGATGCTTCTCACATAAATTACAATTCCATTTCCCATGTCCCCCTTTCTCCAAGAGACTTGCCCTGTCCTGCATCTTCACTCTGACCTGAAAGTCCTTCCCCCTCCATATACACTAGACCACCACTCTTCCCACATTCAAACCCTTATTAAGGTCCCAACTCCTCCATGAGGCCTTCCCAGATTAAGCACTCTTTTCCCTGGCTTTCTCTTCCTTTTGCATCATCTGTGCACTTTGGGCATTTAGTATTCGCCCCACTCTCAGCCCACAGTACTTATGCTTATATCTATAAATTATATATTATAAATTATTTATTTAATGTCTGTCTCCTCCCCAAGACTGTAAACTTGATGTGGGCAGGGAATGTGTCTATCGACTCTATTGAAATGTACTCTCCCAACCCCTTAAACAGTGCTCTGGACACAGTAGTTGCTCAGTAAATACCATTGATGACACCAAACATAGTGTAATGAGATTTGCAGTTCTAACTTTGTGCTATGGATCTATCGTTGGATAAACTCTTCTTTATTTCAATAGAAAATAGAGCTACTGTGTTTAGTTTTAAAAATACAAAATAATTTCAAATTCAGTTGCAAGGAATTCCACCCCTTACAATTCTCTGTAATTTGATATTTAGTCAGAGATCCTAATTTAAAAATATGTCTACCCGAATGAAAGTATTAGTGTTTGTCCATCTTATTTTATAAAGAATTTCAGGGAATTGAATCAAGGCTATGATCCTTAAATAATAATAATAACAACAAAATAATGATAATTATGGTATTTGTTAATCAATCAATCAATCATATTTATTGAGCACTTACTGTGTGCAGAGCACCGTACTAAGCGCTTGGGAAGTACAAGTTGGTAACATATAGAGACAGTCCCTACCCAACAGTGGGCTCACAGTCTAGAAGGGGGAGACAGAGAACAAAACCAAACCTACTAACAAAATAAAATAAATAGAATAGATATGTACAAGTAAAATAAATAAATAAATAAATAAATAGAGTAATAAATATGTACAAACATATATACATATATACAGGTGCTGTGGGGAAGGGAAGGAGGTAAGATGGGGGGGATGGAGAGGGGGACGAGGAGAGGAAGGAAGGGGCTCAGTCTGGGAAGGCCTCCTGGAGAAGGTGAGCTCTCAGTAGGGCCTTGAAGGGAGGAAGAGAGCTAGCTTGGTTGATGGGCAGAGGGAGGGCATTCCAGGCCCAGGGGAGGACGTGGAACGGGGGTCGGTGGCGGGACAGGCAAGAACGAGGTACGGTGAGGAGATTAGTGGCTGAGGAGTGGAGGGTGCGGGGTGGGCTGTAGAAGTAGAGAAGGGAGGTGAGGTAGGAGGGGGTGAGGTGATGGAGAGCCTTGAAGCCCAGGGTGAGGAGTTTCTGCCTCATGTGCAGATTGATTGGTAGCCACTGGAGATTTTTGAGGAGGGGAGTAACATGCTCAGAGCGTTCCTGGACAAAGACAATCCAGGCAGCAGCATGAAGTATGGATTGGATTGGGGAGAGACACGAGGATGGGAGATCAGAGAGAAGGCTGATGCAGTAGTCCAGAGGGGATAGGATGAGAGCTTGAACGAGCAGGGTAGCGGTTTGGATGGAGAGGAAAGGGTGGATCTTGGCAGTGTTGTGGAGCTGAGACCGGCAGGTTTTGGTGATGGCTTGGATGTGAGGGATGAACGAGAGAGGGGAGTCGAGGATGACACCAAGGTTGCGGGCTTGTGAGACGGGAAGGATGGTAGTGCCGTCAACAGAGATGGGAAAGTCAGGGAGAGGGCAGGGTTTGGGAGGGAAGACAAGGAGTTCAGTCTTGGACATGTTGAGTTTTAGGTGGTGGGCAGACATCCAGATGGAGATGTCCTGATGGCAGGAGGAGATGCGAGCCTGGAGAGAGGCGGGGGAGAGAGCAGGGGCAGAGATGTAGATCTGGGTGTCATCAGCGTAGAGATGATAGTAGAAGCCGTGGGAGTGAATGAGGTCACCAAGGGACTGAGTGTAGATTGAGAACAGAAGGGGACCAAGCACTGAACCTTGGGGAACCCCCACAGTAAGGGGATGGGAGGGGGAGGAGGAGCCTGGCAAAGAGACTGAGAATGAACGACCAGAGAGAAAAGAGGAGAACCAGGAGATGGTGGAGTCTGTGAAGCCAAGGTCGGATAGCGTGTTGAGAAGAAGGGGGTGGTCCACAGTGTCAAAGGCAGCTGAGAGGTCGAGGAGGATTAGGATAGAGTAGGAGCCATTGGATCTGGCAAGCAGGAGGTCATTGGTGACCTTTGAGAGGGCAGTGTCAGTGGAATGTAGGGGACGGAAGCAAGACTGGAGGGGGTCGAGGAGAGAGTTGGTGTTGAGAAATTCGAGGCAGCGCGTGTAGACAACTCGTTCAAGGAGTTTGGAAAGGAATGGTAGAAGGGATATGGGGAGATAACTAGAAGGTGAGGTGGGGTCAAGAGAGGGTTTTTTTAGGATGGGAGAGACATGGGCATGTTTGAAGGTAGAGGGGAAGGAACCAGTGTAGAGTGAGCAGTTGAAGATGGAAGTTAAGGAGGAGAGAAGGGACGGGGCGAGAGATTTCATGAGATGAGAGGGAATGGGGTCAGGAGCACAGGTGGCTGGAGTAGCACTTGAGAGGAGGGAGGAGAGCTCCTCTGAGGATACTGCTGGGAAGGATGGGAGAGTAGCTGAGAGTGTTGAGAGCCGGGGGTTTGGAGAAGAGGGGGGAGTGACTTTGGGGAGGTCGGACCTGATAGATTTAATTAGATTTAATTTTGTTAATGAAGTAGGAGGCCGGATCGTTGGGGGTGAGGAAGTGCCAGACATCGTACTAAGCGCTGGGGTCGATAAGAGCAAATCAGATTGAACACAGTTCCTGTATCACATAGGGCTCACAGTCTTATTCCCCATTTTACAGTTGAGGTAACCAAGGCACAGAGAAGTGAAGTGACTTGCCTAAGGTAACACTGCAGACAAGTGGGGGAGCCGGGACTAGAACTCTTGACATCTGAGTGCTGTATCCATTATGCCATGCTGCTTCAATTTGCACCAAACAATAACTAGAAGGCCTGGATCTTAAGGGGGACAAGCATCAACAGATATGAGACCGTGTGAAATTTGCCCTGAATCCCTGGATTTTAATAATATGAATTATTTCCCCCAAATATGGTGAGCCCTAGAGCCTATTATTCCACTGAGAAAAACATGACCTGTAACATTCTGTTATTCAGATCACATATTGTCACTGTTCTACATAGGGAAGAAGATAGCATAGTCATTTTCCTGAAATACATTGCTGACATTCATAACTAGAATTTACCTCAACTGATTTGCTCACAGATTTTTCTGAAATATCTCTACATAATTTCTTAAGGTTAAATTTCTATTTATGTTCCTGATTTATAGGCCTAGAATTAAAGGACAAGGAAACTGAACTGAAAGCTAATGAAGCATTTAATGTACATTTTCCATTTACCTGATTAGTCATGGTATTTTCAATTTTAATTCTAATATTTACAATTGCTGTATCTGTGAAGTCATTCAATTATATTTTCTAAAATGAGATACAAAATGAAATCTTTCTCATTAGCATAACTTCAATAATAATTTTGTTACAATAAAATGGAAAATATTAAAATATTCATAGCAGAAGTGACCCCATAATTAACCTACTTGTCCTGTCACTTATCTGTGAAGACACATACCAACAACAAAAAAAGATTGGACTTCCATTTATATAGTCCAGAGATTTTTAGGGCCTAGATGTACTGAGTGACAGAAGACAGTTCTTAGCATAGCTGGTGGGTAGCATATGGAATTCATTACCAGGAATTTGGGAAGGCAATAAAATAGTAGTAGGGTCAAATGTGCTTTGAATAAATTCATATCTGAGCATCCATAGTATGATATTAGAGCCTAAGCTAAGGAGGGATGCTAAGGGGAAAAGTTAGGGATCTTAAATGATATATCTTTAACCATTGGGCCCCCAAGAGAAACAGGGACCATGTCTAATTCCCTCTTGTGTATTAATGAGGTACATCCTCTGATTGGTTCCTGTAGACAGGATCTGATGGAATGATGATCTCCCAATTTTCTGATGTAGTGGAATCGTTATGGGACACAGAGACTGAGAGACAGAGAGAAAGTTTCTGAAAAATCAAAACCAGGGTCTGCCTCCATCCCACCCACCCTGCTGCTGCTGACTCAAGTGCAACACCAGGGCTGACTCCAGGAAGATTTGTTTCCGTGCCACCACCATTCTGGAGGAAAAGAGAGGAGGAGCAGGAGGGCTTAGATATGTCTGTGGAGGGGGATAGAGAGGTTGTTGTGGCAAATGTAGGAGCGAGCTCAAAGAATGTTTCTCTTCCACAGTTCGGCCTTCTTGAACCTAGGTTGGTGACTAACATAGTTCAAATCACTAAACACATAGTATGGCAAGATAAAGCAATCGCCTCATCCAAGCATCCTGTTGCCTTTGCTGGAAACAAAATGTTAGACTATGGAGGATGCTGGCCTGAACTAAGAATCTATTACTCATTTTTTTTCCACTCCCCGTGGGCCTAGATATCAGCTTTAAACAAACATACTCAGACATTTCTGGAAAGTGAATAAAAACCCACTAAAACAAGAGATTTGGTGTAAAATTTTATTTTAGCGTTTTCTTGTTAGATTGATAGACAGTTATCTAGCAGGATGTTATATAGGAATACAGGGAGAAGGAATGACCCCAGATTTTGAGGATGTAGGATATGAGATTATTTTCCTTTAAATGATATTGCAAATAGCCAGCAGCCAGGTTAGAAGGCTCCACTCTCTGCTTCCTACCCTCTAACTCCACCATTAGTCTTCATGACACTGTTCCTTAAGATACTAGATTCAGTTGAATCTAAATAACTCTAATTCCAGATTGACTATACCCGTGACTCCTTTGTGTAGTGAGTAGAAATTGCTTTAAGTATGAGTGACAGGTGTTCCCCAGCTGGTCCAGAAATATCCTCTGCCTGTCACTGGAGATGAAGGGGAATAACCATTGAATCCCTCTAAACCTAACTTCAAAATTAATACAAAGCTTATGCACTACATTCCCATGGATTATCAGTAAAATAAACCAGGAAACCTTGTTCCTAAAATTCCTCTCCTTCAGAAGCCAGACGCAGGCCTAATTGAAATGTTCCCAGCCACCCTTCCACCCACACCGCCCTGCGCCTCCAACATACATGCTATTCCTGGAGGAGTATAATGGATAGCAAGGGTTTCTCGACACATGGATCAAACCAGTGCTGAGAGTGGAAATTTATAGCAACCTTGGGACAGAGAGTCTCAAGGAAAAAATGAAAATATAAATGCTCCTTTTCTAGGAAACTCCCCATATTCCTAATCTAGTTTGTTGAGGAAAGATAGAAAGTGCGCCAGGATTCTAGGAGAGGACCATACTTCCCCCTGGATATGACCTGGTTTAGTGTGACTATGGGGGAAGTCTTCCCTGTTATCTCCATCCAGGAGAACTGGGTTCCAATCCCAGTACTGCCATCCACCTGCTGTATAATCTTAGGCATGTCCCTTACCTTCCTCCTGCCTCAGTTTCCTCATCTGTAAATGGGAAATTAAATACCTATTCTCTCATCCCATGAGATTGTGAGGCTCAAGATCTGACTCTGTCTCCTCCAGCTCTTAGCACAGTGCCTGGCCCAAATTAAACATTTAACAAATGCCACATTGATCATCCTCCTTTCTGGACACCCAGGGACAACTTGCCAGGGACTGTAATAGGGAAGTGCCAAAGGGTATGCAGTCTCCTGAAAATCACTTAGTCCCTAATTATTGCAAGGCTACTGGTGGATGAACAGACACTATGAATACTTAGGGAATCCTCCAACACCAAGAGCCTGAAAATCCCTCTTTTCAGTGGGTTTATATAGCCACTTCTCAGAATGGTTTTCAATATGTGATGAACCAGTTATTTTGGGAAGCTTGATCTTTAAGTCTTGTTTTGAGGTTCTGGCAGATATTTACTCACTTCTCTTCTCTTTGCAGAATGTTAAAACCTCTTTCCCCACTTCTCTTGCTGATTGATTCATGGGTTCTGTAACAAAGATATTGATTTTAGGGAGTTTGGTTCATTTTTTTCAGCCTGTATGTCCAGCTTTTGCATACTACCATAATATTCAATCATTCTACAAAGTATATGAATACAATTTTAACTTATTTTTCCCCATGCCCAAAGTACCTCTATTGCAAGCTCCTTGAGGTTAATGCTATTGTATTCCCCAAATGTTTAAGTCGGTGCTCTGCACACAGTAAGCACTCAGTAAATATAACTGAGAAATATCTGGATTAACCAGGTAATGTAGAACTAGTCCATTACCAGACACCACCTCCCTAGTCAGATAGATTTATTATAAATTTGAGACATATACAGTGTTAAATTCCTTGAGTGAGTCACCCACTTTCATTTATTCATTCAGTTATGTTTAGTGAACCTTTACTTTGTGCAGAGCACTGTACTAAGCTCTTGGGAGAGTACAATACAACAATAGACACTTTCCCTGCCAAAAACAAGCTTATAGTCAAGAGATGGGGAGACAGTTGTTAATATAAAAAAATAAATTACAGATATGTACATAAGTGCAGTGGTGCAGGGAAAGGGGAAGAACAGAAAGAGCAACTAGGGCAACACAGAAGGGGTGGGAGATGAGGAAAAGTAGGGCTCCATCAGGGAAGGCCTCCTGAAGGAGATGTGCCTTTAATAAGGCTTTGAAGGCATTATTATAATAGTCTGATAGCATTCATTTACCTTCTCCCATAGACTACTGATAGATATCCTATAAATTAAAAAAAAACAGTATTGTTTTTCAATAGACACAGCACAATAATAACAGAAGTGAAATTAGGAATGTCTTCTACTTTGGGTTTCCCTCAATAGCATAGCTTCTTGGAAAATTGGATATGAAACATGTTTGTAATTCAGAGGACTGATCTCGTTTCCCTGCGATACTGCCAGTGTTAGTCTATTACCTTTCATTATGCATAGGAATGATGTGTTCCTTTTTAGGTTTACTTTTGGTCCGTGCTGTTTTCACTGTCAGCTCTTATCTCATTCAACAATGTGAGCTTCTTCAATTTCTTTTTTGGTTAAAAAGGAAAGCAAAAGTTCAATATTGCCTTATTTCAGTCAGTTTTATCCTGTGTTGAATATGCTAAATACGATTCAGAATTGGCAGACACTCATTACACCTTCAAGAAATTGGCACATCAGAGGGTGATATTATCTTGACCTGTTTCAGTGTATTAGAGTTATTGCAGGTATTGTCCTCTGATGAGAGATTGAGAGATAGAACTTTATTCTTAAACATTTAAAATAAAGAAATAAAATATCTTCTAAGCCCAATTTTGAAATTCTAATTTATACTTTATAATGCTCTGAGATTATGATGGTGGAAATCAATTTTCTATAGTTGTAACTTTACTAGTGTCCCCTTGAGTTGTTTGTGATGAATTATGAAGTATGTTATCCAGTACAAGTAATGCCGTGTCACATCATGTACCTTAAAATAAAATCTAGATACAATCTAACCAGGGAGTTTCCTCACCTTTACTGTAGTACCTTGTTTCTTATTTTGTTTTTGTGTTTTCATTGTTTTCCCTTTCCATAAGTCTCTGTCACTTAAACTCATTCTGTCATTCTTAGATTGTGATCCTGATGGAGTCAAGGGGCAATGTCTAATTCTTATTTGTGTATTCTGTCTTAATGCTCAGTGCAGTGCTTTATTAGCTCAGTCAGTCAATTGTATTTATTAATGCTTATTATGTGCAGAGCACCATATTAAGTGCTGCGGAGGGAATAATGTAACAATTAACATACACATTCCCTGCCCACAACGAGCTCACAGTCTAGAGGAGCAGACAGATATTAATTTAAATAAATAAATTGTATATATGTATATAAGTGCTGTGGGGGATAGGGGTGGAGAAATGAATAAAGGGAGCAAGTCAGGGTGATGCAGAAGGGAGTGGAAAAAGAGGCAAGAAGGCTTAGTCAAGTAAGGCCTCTTGGTGATGTGCTTTTAATAAGGCTTTGAAGGTGGGGAATAATTGTCTGTAAGATATGAAAAAGGAGGACATTCCAGGCTAGAGGCAGGACACGGTTGCAGGGTCAGCAGTGAGATAGATGAGATCGAATTACATTTACCAATGATCCAACCACTTATATCCTACTTTGACTAATACATAAGCCTCCTTGCTGACTTCTCTTTTTCCTTTATTCTCCACTCCAGTCCATACTTCACGCTGCTGTACACAGTAAGTGGTCAGTCAATATGATTGACTGAATGACTGATCATTTTTCAGTTTATATCTCTCCACTCCTTTAAAACCTTCAATATTTTGACTCTCCTCCTCTACATCACACACCAGCCTTTAAGTTAGACTGTAAACTCCTACTCTATCCTAATCCTCCTCGACCTCTCAGCTGCCTTTGACACTGTGGACCACCCCCTTCTCCTCAACACACTATCCAACCTTGGCTTCACAGACTCCGTCCTCTCCTGGTTCTCCTCTTATAACTCCAGCCATTCATTCTCAGTCTCCTTCATGGGCTCCTCCTCCCCCTCCCATCCCCTTACCGTATGGGTTCTTCAAGGGTCGGTTCTTGGTCCCCTTCTGTTCTCTACCTATACTCACTCCCTTGGTGAACTCATTCACTCCCATGGCTTCAACTATCATCTCTACACTGATGACACCCAAATCTACATCTCCACCCCTGCTCTCTCTCCCTCGCTCCAGGCTGGTATCTCCTCCTGCCTTCAGGACATCTCCATCTGGATGTCTGCCCGCCATCTGAAACTCAATATGTCTAAGACTGAGCTCTTTATCTTCCCTCCCAAACCCTGTCCTCTCCCTGACTTTCCCATCACTGTAGATGACACTACCATCCTTCTTGCCTCACAAGCCCACAACCTTGGGCTCAAGTTTTTTTTAGAAAGTGAGGAGGGAAGGGGTAATAGGCAGAGTTGGTGAAAAGGAATTTGAAAGCAGGCAGGTATCTACTTGGGAGACTAGAGAGAAGGATGAAGTAGCGGGTGTTAGGGTGGAAGACTGGGGAAGTAAGCAGTCTTTGGAATGCTGGTAGTTTCAATTTTCTCAATATTCAAACTGCTTTATCATTAATCTAACTTAGTATAAATAGGTTATCTTCTCTACCTAGATACATTGGCTTTTATCAGTAAGCCACAACCTTGATTAATGATGAAACCATGTTGAACCTCTATACTTAATGTCAAAAATTCTAATTGGGCCAATTTTCATTACATTTCACACTTCCCATGGAGCCAATCAGAAACCAGAAAGCCTGTTGATTTTAAAAGATATTTCTTTCTCAGAATATGAGAATAGATCATTATTTTTAAAACTGGATTATTCTTTTCTTTTGAAACCTAGTTATCTAATAGACTTTTGTCTCCTATCAAATCACTAGAGGCAAGTTTGAAATTTTCATATGCGCGAGTGATTAAGCTGATATTACTTTGGGACATACAAGGATCTCTGGTTATTTATTTTAAATAGCATTTATGGAAAGGTCCAAAAGTTGAATATAAACACCTTAGAGACCTCTTTTCATCTATTCCTTCCTCATTAGTGTAAATGACTAACACTCACTGTTTACACATTGAAAAGATTTGACAATAATGTAGTTCATTATTCTACCTTGCTGAGTTGTCTAAAGGCTGCCCCTTTCCATCAGATAAAGCCAACATTTTATGGTCTACACTGTTCCTTTCTCTTTCCTTTCCTCTCTCTCCCAGCACCATTATGACCCAATTCTGATCATCTGTTTTGGGTCCTAGCGAGTTTCTGCTCCAGACCGCAAGCTCCTTGTGGGCAGGAAATATGTCTACCAACTCTGTTGTATTGTACTCTCTCAAGCGCTTAGTGCAGTGCTCCTTACACAATAAGCACTTAATAAATACCACTGATTGATTTTTGGCACCCATTGGGGCCCTGAAGTTGACTGGAAAATGACCTTTCAACTTATTACTCACTGCTCCTCAGTGGAATAATTAATTTTAATATGTCTAAAACTTAAAAGCAGTGTGGGAGTGTTGAGAGTATTCTGTATTTTAGGGGATAGCCATTGCCTTCACCAAGTTCACCATTTGAAATGATTAGCCCTGGAATTGTGGGGTTCATTGGAGCAGGGATGCAGGGATATATCTGACAAGTATGAAAGCTATAACTGACCTCCAGATAACTATTGATAATTGAAGGCCTGTAGACTCCAATTGAAACCAACCAGATAATGGAAAATTCATCATCTCTAGCTAAGGGACATCCAGTGCTTGCTTAATCTCAAGAATTCAGTTCACAGTAGTCAGCCAGTCAGTCTATTGTAAAGTAAATTCGGAAATGTGATCCCATACATTTGAAACCAGAGTAGAAACTGGAGAAGGGAGAGTGCAGCGTAGCTTAATGGAAAGAGCACGGGCTTGGGAGTCAAAGGCCATGGGTTCTAATCCCGGCTCCGCCACATGTCAGCTGTGTGACTTTGGGCAAGACACTTAACTTCTCTGTGCCTCAGTTACCTCATCTGTAAAACGGGGATTAAGACCGTGAGCCCCACATGAGACAACCTTTCATTCATTCATTCAATTGTATTTATTGAGCACTTACTGTGTGCAGAGCACTGTACTAAGCACTTGGAAAGTACAAGTTGGCAACATATGAAGACGGTTCCTACCCAACAGCAGGCTCACAGTTCAGAAGGGGGAGACAGGCAACAAAACAAAACATATTAACAAAATAAAATAAATAGAATAAATATGTACAAGTAAAATAAATAGAGTACTAAATATGTACAAACATATATACATATATACGGGTGCTGTGGGGAGGGGAAGGAGGTAAGGCAGTGGAATGGGGAGGGGAAGGAGGGGTAGAGGAAGGAGGGAGCTCAGTCTGGGAAGGCCTTCTGGAGGAGGTGAGCTCTCAGTAGGGCTTTGAAGGGAGGAAGAGAGCTAGCTCGGCTGATGTGCAGTGGGAGGGCATTCCAGGCCCGGGGGATGACGTGGGCCGGGAGTCGATGGTGGGACAAGTGAGAACGAGGCACAGTGAGGAGATTAGCAGCAGAGGAGTGGAGGGTGCACGCTGGGTTGGAGAAGGAGAGAAGGGAGGTGAGGTAGGAGGGGGCGAGGTGATGGACAGCCCTGAAGCCGAGAGTGAGGAGTTTTTGCCTGATGCGTAGGTTGATTGGTAGCCACTGGAGATATTTGAGGGTTACCTGATTACCTTGTATCTATCCCAGCACTTAGAACAGTGTTTGGCACCGAGTAAGTGCTTAACAAATACCATCATCATTATTATTATTTTGTAATCACATTGTTCCAGGTAAAAATACAGCAGAAATATCATTATTGGGCCAATCAGCTACCTCAGTCCAGTAATCTGCCTACCACCATAGTAGAGAGCAAGATGGTTATGAGAACAACATGACTGTTTTCCTCTTTGGCGCGTACCCATACGATTAGACATGTACCATCAAACATTTCTAATGTCTCTTTCCATATTACTAGACTTTTCCTCTAGTAGTCCATTCTGGACTTCTCATCCACAAATTTATCCGAACCCTTTTTGATCATGCCATTTCTGGCCCACCCAGAAAATTATCTATATTTTTCACTCACTGGATAAAGATGAGTTGATTTAATTTGTCTTAACTTTACCACCTTCAAGTTTCAATACTTCCCCTTTTCCTGGTGTTGTGGGATTTGGTGAACAATTCCAGGTTTTCCCTTCACGCTGTGCCCTATCTAGCGTGGCCTTGTAGAAAAAGCATGGTGGGCCTGGGAGCCAGAGAATCTGTTCTAATCCCAACTCTGCCACTTGCTTCCTTTGTGACATTGGGCAAACCACTTAAATTTTCTGTTCTTTCATTTCCTGTTCTATAAAATGAGGATTCAATTCCTGTTCTTCCTCCTACTTAGACTACAAGCCTGAATCTGACCTGATTACCTTGTATCGCCTCAGCGTGCAGTACAATGATTGGCACGTAAGTGCTTAACAAATAAATTCTTATGATCTATTATTACCGTTATTATTCTTGTCGTTATCATTATTATTTCCCTCTTCCTTTGTCCCGCCTTTTCATTCCACACACGATAAATAGCTAGTAATACTTGAAATCTCAGCTGGAATATTTTGAAGTACCCCAGGCTAGCTTCACAGCATTCCTTAGAGATAGAATACATGACAGTTATCCCCATTTTACAGATGAGGCAACTGAGATACAGAGAAATGGCTTACCCAGGGTCACACAGCAGACAAGCACTTAGTACAGTGCTCTGCACACAGTAAGCGCTCAATAAATATGATTGAATGAATGAATGAACAAGTGGCAGATCTGGTATTAGAATCCCCAGGTCCTCTGATGCCCAGCCCTGACCTCTATCCACTAGCCCATCGATACATAACTTTTCAGATGATTTCTTCCAGATACATCAAAATTCTCCATTTGCTTTATAGATTTTCAAGCATTTTCCCGTATTAAAATTCATTTTTTAAGGTGTCCATTAATATGTAGTTTTTATCATCTCTGCTGCTACATTTATAAACAGGCCTAACATGATTGACCTATGTGTAATCTGCTTTTTTTGTTGTTGTTGTTGTTCTGCTTCCCTCCTGGAGCCCCAGTTCAGAGTCTGGTTTAGAGGGTCACTTTTCCTTCACCCATTCACAGAATATTAACCTCTTGATGCTATAAATGGGTTTGGTGTTTATACTCGGTAATTTAGAGACACGGTGCATTAAATGTTCATGCTTGCTCGTAGCAGTTTCTGTTACCCAAAGCATTACCCGGCCTCAGATACCCCCCTTCCAATAAGATGGTTCCATGGTAACCACCTCCTCCAGGAGGTCTTCCCAGACTGAGCCCCCTCCTTCCTCTCCCCCTCCTCCCCCTCCCCATCCCCGTCCTTACCTCCTTCCCCTCCCCACAGCACCTGTATATATGTATATATGTTTGTACATATTTATTACTCTATTTATTTATTTATTTATTTTATTTGTACATATTTATTCTATTTATTTTATTTTGCTAATATGTTTTATTTTGTTCTCTGTCTCCCCCTTCTAGACTGTGAGCCCAGTTGGGTAGGGACCATCTCTATATGTTGCCAACTTGTACTTCCCAAGCTCTTAGTACGGTGCTCTGCACACAGTAAGCGCTCAATAAGTACGATTGAATGAATGAATGAATGAATGAATGAATGAATGGTGCTCGAGAAGAGAGGATTCAAGGTTTCCATTCAAGGGGGAGGAGAAAAAATTCAAAATTGTCTTTGTAAAGGGCACAGTAAGCAATTTGAATACCAGATTAGTTAAAAAAAAGAGGCATAAGCGATGATCAAATTCAAAAGCATGCTATTCAGATATCTAAAAGTAAGATGACTGATGTCACATGCAATCACTTAGCATGGTCAAGATAAGAAATAACCAACAAGGTATTTAAACAAGTAGGCTAGATTGAAGGGAAGAGGATAGAAACTACACTGCGATGATGAATGATTTTTCAAGTGAGCATTTCCTTCATCTTGATGCATCCAGAAAATAGAAGGCAGATGCTGTATGATTATTTCTGATTCCGCTATGGGAGGATGTCATTTGTTACTCCAATTTACTGAAACTGTATAAAACAGCCATAACTGGAGCACATTCTCCTTGCCTGCACCATGTTAATCATCATTACAACTCTTTCTGATCACTGCAGGAAGAGAAGCTGCAGATGGTAAGGGACTGGATCACGTATAAATAAGAACACTGTCCTCCGTTTGGGGCAGGTTTGTACTGTTACGGGCAAACGGTTTGAACACAAATAATATTTGACTGTTCAGTAAATAAAACCACGAGCTACCTGGCTTCATTTCGATTAAATTATAATCAAAAATAAATGAAATGATAAATCTTTAAAATAATTCATTCTTGGCTTCTCTTTATGGGACATCGTATAGTTTTTCTTCTTTGTTTGTTTCATCATGGATTTGCCAAAGATAAAAATAACACAAACAAGCCATATTGGGAGAGCCAGGTACTAAAACATTTATGAGAGAATCGAAAAGTTTTGGAACACTGGTTTTCTTTAATTTCAGGTACTCAAATAGCTGCAGGGGCTGTATATATAATGTTTATTAATGTACACCTGAAAAACGTTCCGGCACTTCAGAGGAATATTGTAGGATTTTAGAATTTAGAAAGATGACTAACAGGGGAATTGTTAAGAAAGGCCCTTTGAAAATAGCCTTCTTAAATCATTCACACTATTTGTACTCCACTGGATAGTAGAAATTCAATTCCTTTAACAGAGAGAAGAAGGAGCTGGAACAAGATAATGTCATGAAGAAATTGTTCAAAGGGAAACTATAATGAACATCAAAGGAGAAATGAACCCACATGAGAATCTAGAAAATTATGTTGGCTATCTGTGGTTAGCTTGAGCAAGAAACAAGAGAAATTGGTTTCATTTTTGTTTAAAGCAGGCCATTTAGTTTAGAGGTGATGTGGTATACGATTTCTTTATATCAAAAGGCCAAAGAAGTTAAAACCTGCAATGGACATTCCTGATTAGCATGCTCTGTGGTTCCTTTGCCTGTTCATGCTTCTTCGGGGTGAGCGAGTAACTGGTTTTGCCCTTACATTTTAACTGCTTGGTGAGAGAAGTTATTTTTCCTACCTTCACCTCAGGAGGAGAATAAACACATAATGATGGGAATTACTATCCTTTTTGAAGGATCATGTCTACCAACAATATTATACTCCCTAGCACTTAGTTCAGTGTCCTGCATAGAAAGTGCTCAATAGATACCATTGATTGATTGTGAGAATGGAAGAAAAAGTGAGAAGCAGACTGAATGGATATTTCTTTATAAATACCTGTTTCTCCTATAACTCAGGGATTGTGTTCTTGGCAAACTCTGTGGTCAGTAAAAGTTGAGTTGAATTAGCCTGAGCCCAACATTACTTCCTTGTGCTGAAGTGTCCACAGTTGTTTCCTTATATCCTACCTTATTCCATATACAGGTAGGTTTGCATTGTCAGAGGAATGTGGACTAATTCTACCATCACATGTTCTAGCCAAAATGTGTAGTGAAGACACGCATTCTGGCAGAACTAATGTAATTCACATAGCAGTGCCACTGAGGAAACAGTCTAAGAGTTGGAGGTGTAAAACCAATGCTTAGCAGGAAAACGTGTCCCACCAAAATCTTGTTTTCATAAAATTGGTAGGAATTGCAAAGTTAAAGTAAATCTGGACAGAATTTGTAACTGTGTCTTGAATTTAAATAATGTACAAGTTTCTCACATGTACTCTAAGTAAGGTCACAGTCTGAATTGGAAAGTCAATTAACTCTGAAAGCAGAATGAAAGATCATACTAATCCACTAATGTGAATCTCAGTGGTAATTAATTCAGGTCTTTGTAATGGTTCCAGGAAGGTAATTTACTATTCTGTGGTAAAGAAGTGTATTTTTTCAGGTGTCAGTGGTGAATAAATGATTACCAAGGATTTGTTTTAAAAAATTATTATGTAGTTTTGGAATAATAAAATAGACAGATCAATATTGATATTATTCAATAAGTTTGAGCAAGGAATCAGGTCACCTTTTAGCCATACGTTTTTCTTTTAGTGCTTTCCTATATTTTAGAAGCACTTAAATATTTATCTCTCAAGTTTATGTATGCAAATAAAATTTAGGGAGGGTCAATCAATCAATGGTATTTATTGAGCACTTATTATGTACAGTGCGCTTTCCTAAGCACTTGGGAGAGTACAATACAACAGAACTAGCAGACACATTCCCTGCCCATAATGAGCTAGGATCAGTTGTTTCAAGGAGAGGTTTGATGAAACATTGCTCAGCTAATTTTAATTTCTATGTATTCTTAACTCTTTCTGTGCCAGAGATCTGGCACTAGTTAGAATTATATGTTTGGAAGAGACTTGAACAGGGGCTCTGGTTCATTCTTCTGTCATCATGTCTTCTCAGTCAATCAGTTATCAGGGGTAGTAAAATCATGTAGGCACTGTAATGATTATATGATACATCACTAAAAAGAAATCCAATTATCTAAAACATTCAATTATTTGAGCATCCTAAAAACATAGATTGAGTTTCATTTTGGAGATTCTGAAGAGTATGTTACGACATTAAACGTCGGCTTTATTTTGATGATTTCTTTTCAAATCCACTTGAGCCTCCAGGGATCAGTGTGATTCTAAGCCGGTATATACTCATGAGGGTACATTTTATCTTTGAAATTGCTCAAAGAAAGTAGTGATAGCATTACCGCTGAGCAATTTGGATAACAGGACTGTCCCACTAGGTCACTATTAGCAAAGGGATCACACAGCAACATCGTGACTTACAGCAGATCCTCTTTATTAAAGCAACTCGTATGTCAAAGGGCCCCATCCCAGCATCATCTGGGAGACACATATTGGCCCCACATGTTCTAATAGACACACACATTGGCAGCAAAGACGTGTGTCTTTTATAGACAAATAAATCCAAACTCCCAAGTGCTTCCCAGACTCCCCTTAGTTTCCAGGCTATCAGAAAGTTCTTCATGGTGAGCAAGTTCCTCCTTTCTTTTATTGATAGCATGGAAAATATCTCTTCTCAGCTAATCTCTTCTCAAATGAAATTTTTCCAGGAATCTCCCAGGAAATTCCTCTCATGATGATGTAAACAGTATGGATTCCTCCCTTTTTGTGATTGGCATGCAAGAAACATTTTCCTTGAGAGATCTTTATTTTGATGTTCATGTGTCCCTCCCCTTTTGTGTTTCGTATGCTAGTATGTGCCATGTACCCCATCTGCCCCCCGTACCAACCAGGACCTTCCTGGAGCAGGGGAGCTTTGCTGACACATAGTAGAGTTCAAACCACACCTCTGATCACCAAGGTTACTGTGAAAAGTTTTTTACTTAGGTTTATCAACGTGCAAAGGGAGCGACACGTACACACTCTCACTCATTCCACTCCACCAAGGGTCCAATACGAGTCTGTGGTCAAAGGAGCCCATTCTGCTGGTGCTTCTTCTTTCTGCTTCCAAGTGCTGTAAGCTTCTGCTACTTTCAAATGCTGCCCTCCTGCTGCTTCTGCTTCTCCTTCTCATTCATTCATTCATTCAATCGTATTTATTGAGCACTTAACTGTGTGCAGAGCACTGTACTAAGCACTTGGGAAGTACAGGTTGGCAACATATAGAGACGGTCCCTACCCAACAGCGGGCTCACAGTCTAGAAGGGGGAGACAGAGAACAAAACAAAACATATTAACAAAATAAAATAAATAGAATACATATGTACAAATGAAATAAATAAATAAATAGAGTAATAAATACATACAAACATATACATATATACAGGTCCTGTGGGGAGGGGAAGGAGGTAAGGCGGGGAGGATGGGGAGGTGGAGGAGAGGGAGAGGAAGGAGGGTGCTCAGTCTGGGCAGGTCTCCTGGAGGAGGTGAGCTCTCAGTAGGGCTTTGAAGGGAGGAAGAGAGCTAGCTTGGTGGATGTGCGGAGGGAGGGCATTCCAGGCCGGGGGATGATGTGGGCCGGGGATCGACAGCGGGACAGGCGAGAACAAGAACGAGGTACGGTGAGGAGATTAGTGGCAGAGGAGCAGAGGGTGCAGGCTGGGCTAGAGAAGGAGAGAAGGGAGGTGAGGTGCCTTCTCCAGTGTGCCTCTGTCTGCATGCCCTCTGTGTGTCTCCAGGTGCTCCCATGAATGCCTCAAAGCAGTCGCCTTTCATCTGCTTTAGGCATGGCAGCTGTGGCTCTTCCTGGCAGTCATTGATTGGTCCAGGCCCATTACTGGGTAGAACAAGGAGAGAAATCCCCACCTCCCTCCATTCTCTGCCCCACACAAGCCAGCAATCACCTGCCTCGGGTAGAGCACATCAGTGCCTTTGCAAAGTCTCTTCCTTGTCATTGTCTGTGGGATCACAAACAGTCATTAATAAGTCAGTTTTTTGTGGGCTCACCACAGTATGGTTAGTTGGAGAAGCAGCATGGCGTAGTGGATAAAGCATGGGCCCGGGTTCTAATTTTGGCTTTGCCACCTGTCTGCTGTGTGACCTTGGGCAAGTCACTTCACTTCTCTGTGCTTCAGTTACCTCATCTGTAAAATGGGGATTGAGACTGTGAGCCCCATGTGGGACAGGGACTATGCCCAATCCTGTTAACTTGCACCCACCCCAGCACTTAAAACAGTGCCTGGCACATAGTCATAGAAAGCACTTGACAAATACCATAATTATTAGCAGTAGTAATAGTACACAAGAACACTTTCCTTGCGAGGTCTTTGTTTTGATGATAGAATACATGAACTTTTTTCTGGAACAAGCAGTTCCAGAGATGATCAGATTGTCTGCCGTGGACAAGCTCAATATGTGTATATCTTGCTACAGTTCATTCATTCAATTGTATTTATTGAGCGCTAACTGTATGCAGAGCAATATTCAGCAGCTGAAATGCTGTGTGCCCAGTGGCCCCTGAACCACGGGTAACAGGTAATAGCAGTAATAACATTTATTGAGCAACCACTTGGTACAACACAATACACTTAAATGCTTGGGAAGCACAAAACAAAGATGTGATCCATGCCCACTTATACTTTAACAGATATGAAACATTTTCAAGTAGAATAATCTAAATAATTGAGTATGGAGTTGGATAAAAACACTTAGTGCTGAGAGTGAGTATAAAATAGTACTTATGTATAAAAGTACTTTAATACTTATGTGTTAAAGGTAGCTGATGTTTTTAAGGAACTTCCCTAACCACTTTCCTTGTTAAACCATTTCAACATATCTATAAAGCTTCAACTTTTCTGTTTTCATAATATAATTAACAATGTAATAATTATTAATAATTGTGGTATTTGTTAAATGCTTACCCTGTGCCAACTATTTGTGGAGATAGTTACAATATAAAACATTCGTAGAAACATAAATAAATGGAAAAGCCTGAATCTACCTATTATAATTTACCACCAAGTGACCTCAATCTTGGCTGAGAAGCATTAAGCATAAAACAGTTACATATCTTCAGAAGGAAAAAAACAGTTCACTTTTTCTGAGTTTTCCAAAGCTTAGCTTAAATTCTTTAAACTTCATTGTGCTCAAATAAATAAATAGAAAGAAGAAACCCACTTAATAAATTGTGAGATAGTATCCAGCCTTTGTAAGTCTGGAAGTGAATGCCATCAATATCAAACTGAAATCAAAGCATATTTTTCCAACAAATAACTTTTATTACTTAAAATATATTTTATAAATATAACAACATTTTTGATGAAGTATATTGTGGCTTCTCATGAGATATAGGTAAATTAAATACATTTCAACAAATTCATTTATTCATTCAACCATACTTATTGAGCACTTACTGTGTGCAGAGCACTGTACTAAGCTCTTGGGAAGTACAAGTCAATCAATCACCACCCATACTTTCTATTGATAAATTTTCCAGAGATCCAGCCTTTAGGTGGGAAGCAATTATAAACGACATCAAACACCTAATGCAGTGTTAGGAACATAGCGGATGCTCCATAAAATACATGCTGATTCTGATGAGAAACAATATTAATTGCAGTACCGCATAATGGATAGTTTTCTTTCATTTTTCATCCAAAATGTGCATCCATCTAATTAAATAAAACTTTTTAATAGTTCATGACAACTGTTTAATAACATTGATATAATCAAAATGAAGGTGAAAGTTATGTTTGATATTTTATTACTGTTTTATTAAAACATTTATTGTCATGTGAGTAAATGATTTCATTAAATGATAGGTAATGGGAAAATCCAATTATCAAACAAACAAATAACCCCCACTAGGTAGGAAGCTCTGAAAGGCAAAAGTTTGTTTACTGATTCTAATGTGTCCTTTCTCCAGTGCTTAGTACAGTCTTTGCACACAGAAGTGACTACATACATAAAGTCGCAATTCTTCATAGTCTCAGACTAAGCTCTATTCAGTTCCAGTAATGGTCTTTCCATCTTGCACAGGAAAACCTTTGGATTGTAGAGTAATGATGTGGAGTTTTAAAGCATCAAATTCATCCTCGAGGTTTCCCTGGGGAGTTCCACTAATCCATTTAAATCTCCCAAGGCTTGCCCTGCCACCCTTGCAAAGAAATTGAAACTCAAAGATGGACCTCAGAATCCCTTCTTGAATAGAGCCAATCTGGACCCAAACCACTTCTCTGGCTGAGATGATGATGATGATGATGATGATGATGATGATGATGATGATTATTATTATTATTACTATTATTATTATCTCCATCCCCCCGTCTTACCTCCTTCCCTTCCCCACAGCACCTGCATATATGTATATATGTTTGTACATATTTATTACTCTATTTATTTTACTTGTACATATCCTTTCTATTTCTTTTATTTTATTATTATGTTTGGTTTTGTTCTCTGTCTCCCCCTTCTAGACTGTGAGCCCACTGTTGGGTAGGGACTGTCTCTATATGTTGCCAACTTGTACTTCCCAAGTGCTTAGTGCAGTGCTCTGCACACAGTAAGCGCTCAATATATACGATTGATTGATTGATTAGTAGTAGTAGTAATAGTAATAATAATAGCATTTGTTAAGTGCTTACTATGTACCAGACACTGTACTAAGTGCTGGGGTAGAAGCAAACAAATCGGGTTGGACACAGTCTCTGTCCCACATGGCTCTCCCAGTCTCAATTCTCATTTTACAGATGAAGTAACTGAGGCCCAGGGAAGTAAGGTAACTTGTCCAAGATCACACAGCAAACAAGTGACTCCCAGCCCCCTGCTCTATCCACTATGTCATGCTGCTTCTCAACTGGTTCTGGACTGGAGTGTGTCCCACCTGTTCCTCCTACCCAAACCTGCAGCATGAGAAATTTGGACCCATTAGAAGAATCAGTGTTGCAGCTTGGGACATGCCAGGGTTCAGTGTGTACTGTTCTGAGCAATAGCTCTGGAAAGGGTATTCACTAGTTATATGCTCCACACACAGTAAGCGCTCAATAAATACGCTTGAATGAATTCTGCACCAGCTGCAAGATGGTAAAAGAGCAACCAGCCTATGACATAAACTCTAATATCAAAATGATGAGGGAAATAGCATAAATTTTATCCTTCCTCAGCATTTGATTTAAATCATTTTGAAAAGTGTAATGTATTTATAGAGGCATGTTTGCACATATATGTAATATGAAAGAGTACTCTTGAATTAAAAAAAACTACTCAAAATGCCATATTGCATTTTTTCTAGTATTTTCCAATGCCTAGATAAAGAAACCAAACAGATGTATAAACGTACCATAGAATCATAGAATAATAGAGCGGGAGGGAGCCTCAGTAGTTTTTCTAGTCCAACCATCTGCCTCTAGGCAGGTGAATAATTAAACCAGATTACTCCATAGATAGAACTAAAAAAAACCCTTCATTGCCCATTCCAATGCTTTCTCATTCCAAAAACTTTTTTTTATCCTCAACCAAAACCGTTTTTTCTTTCATTTAAACCCATTTCCTCTTGTTTAGTCCTTAGTAACTTAGTGTGCTTGAGGATTGTTATCAAGTCAACTTTCAGCCTTCTCTTTGATAGGCTTAATAACCAAAGTCCTTTAACATTTCCTCCGAGGACCTAATTTTCAACCCTTAATCATGTTTTTGCCTCCTCTGGACTCTATCCAATTTCTCTAAATCATTTTAAAATTAGGCGCAATATTTTACTAATGGGCTGCCCAGGCAGTGTATGATAAGTGGTGATAATGCTTTTCATTGAGTGCCTACTGAAAACAGAGCCTTGTTCTAAGCACTAGGGAGAGTATAACATAAACACAAGTCATTTCCATTAGAAACTTACACTCTGAAGAAGAAAATGGTCTTTAAAATGTTTAGTGGAATCAGAATACATGTGTAACTGCTCAGGTGAATATATACAGATGCACAATCAACCAATTGTATATATTCAGTGATGACTGTGTGCAGAGCACTGTACTGAGTGCAAGGGAGAATACAGTGCAACAGAGATGGTAAGCATGTTTCCTGACTACAAGGAGCTTACAGTCTATGGGGGGAGTGTTGAAGGCGGGTGTAATCCGTAAGTGCTACTAGTAGCTACTGGGTTGTTATGACTTGAAAGTGTTGAGAATTAGTTGGGAAAGGCTTTCTGGAAGAGGAAGAATCTTAGCAATCTTCCATTTGGTGTCATGGAGCCTGAATCAGTCACCAGATTCTGTGGTGCCAAAAGGCTCCCACAGACAGTACTGGTTTGCCCAGTGGAAAGAGTTCTCCAGTGGGTAGCTCTGGTTTATAATTCTCTATTCAAGACACTCTCCAAAGGAATAGTTCTAATGAAGCAGCATTGTGTGGAAACACAGCTGTCAGAGTTTTAAATTTGCTCCCATCTCTTCATTCTGTCCACTCTGAGCTATTTTGCCTGTAGGCCTTCTTCACTGTCTCCTAACAGGATACTCAAGGCAAGCACATCACACATCCTCTTCCCATTGTCCATTTTGCCTGTCTTATGAGGAAGAGTAGCCTGTGAGCCCGTTGTTGAGTAGGGACCGTCTCTATATGTTGCTGACTTGTACTTCCCAAGTGCTTAGTACAGTGCTCTGCACACATTAAGTGCTCAATAAATACGATTGAATGAATGAATGTCAACTCAAGGCAGGATGAAGCTTTTCCTCGCTTAGCAAGGTCAAGACCTCCGACTTTGCTTATCATTGGTATTTGATTACCTGGAGAACAAAGCAATGAGAATTATTGCCGCTTTTCTTAAAGTATGCATCATGTATTGTGCACTCTGATCACATGTGGATGCTGTATATATGGAAGCCCTGTTTTGTATTGAATTTGAACTGGCCTTGACTAGTTCAGGGAAACTCTGACCATCAACCACCACAAGTAGAAGCACTAGTAGAAATAAATTTGTCTCTTACATACCCACTTGAACACAATGCAGCATCCATGAAGTTTTCTTTGACAGTGGCCTAATAGAAAGAGCAGGGATCAGCGAGTCAGAGGATTTGGGTTCTAGTCCTGGCTCCATTGTGTAACCTTGGGCAAGGCACTTAACTTCTCTTTGCCTTATCTGTAAAATTTCCAACACTTGTTCTGACTCCTTAAAATGCGAACCTCACATGACCTGGAGCGTAGGTTTGTAATAAATACTAAAAGTATTCTTACTATTAATAATATTAATGGTATCATTATCAAAGTTACAAGTATTAAATTAGTAAGGTTTTGAACTGGGGAGGGCTGAGATTTGGCAGATTTGGGAAGAGAACAGTGCTTGGCACATAGTAGGTATGTAACAAATATCATCATTGCCATCATCATCATAGTGTGAGTAAAGGAAACAAGATTGGATTCAGTCATGAGATGGACTTGTGAGGTGTGAAGAGTATAATGGAGACAGCTGGTGGAGGATTGATTCTTATTGATCATACATGTATATCATAATTCATATTTTATTTTTAAATATCAAATGATCAATGCTCTTTATTGAGCAGGCAATGTGTGCAACAGAAATGTGTTTGACACATGCTCCATTCTCTAAAACACCCTACAATCTAAGACAAACAAAAATTATTTACAAAAGGGATCAGAAGGAAAAACAGGATGTACTAGATATCAGGATCAAATAACTGGAAAAATAATTGACTGTACAAACAAATATTCACATGTGACTAACTCGGGTGGATAAGGTTAAAATGCATTTAAAATAATAAATAAAGATGGCTATAGTTTGATCAATCAAATGTAATGAACTCTTATTGTGTGCAGAGCACTGTACTAAGCACTTGGGAGAGTACAGTTTAACAATATAACAGACACTTTCCCTGCACACAGCAAGCTTGCAGTCTAGTGGGGGAAACAGACATTAATATGAATAAATGAATTGCAGATATGTACATAAGTGCTATGGGACTGGGAGGGGGAGATAAAAGAGACGCAATGCAGAAGTGAGTGGAAGAACAGGAATTATGCCTTCGCTAAGGCTTTGAAGTGGGGGAGAGTAATTATCTGTTAGATATGAGGAGGGGGGACATTCCAAGCCAGAGGCAGGATGGGGATGAGATAGATGAGATTGAGGTACAGTAGGTAGGTTGGCATTAGCGGAGCAAAGTGTCTTGTCTGGGTTTTAGCAGGAGAGTAGCGATTTGAGGTAGGAGAGGACAAGCTTATTGAGCACTTTAAAGCCTATGGTAAGGGGTTTCTGTTGTACTTCCCAAGCGCTTAGTATAATGCTCTGCACACAGTAGGTGCTCAATAAATACAATTGAATGAATGAATGAATGTGGAGATGAATGTGCAACCACTGGAGGTTCTTGAGAAGTGGGGAAACATGGACTGAAAGTTTTTGTACAAAAATGATCTGGGCAGCAGAGTGAAGTATGGACTGGAGTGAGGAGAGACCAGAGGCAGGGAGGTCAGCAAGGAGGCTGATACAATAATCAAAGTGAGATAGGATAAATACTTGGATTAATGTGGTAGAAGTTTGGATGGAGAGGGAAGGATGGATTTTTATGATATGATGGAGTTTGAACTATCATCATCATCATCATCAATCATATTTATTGAGTGCTTACTATGTGCAGAGCACTGTACTAAGCGCTTGGGAAGTACAAATTGGCAACATATATCAAGATTCAACTATCAACTATCAAGATTTAGTTATAGATTGAATATTTGGGTTGAAAGAAAGGAGCCAGGGATAATGCTAACATTATGGGCTTGTGATACAGGAAGGATTATGGTGCTGTCTATAATAATAGTAAAGTCCAGAAGGACACGATTTGGGTAGGAGGATAAGGAGCTCTGTTTTTGAAAAGTTAAGTTTGAGGTGACGGCAGGACATCCAAGTAGAGATGTCTTGATGGCAAGAGGAAATGTGAGACTGCAGAAAGGTAGAAAAAGATCAGGACTGGAGATGTAGATTTGATAGTCATCCGCATAGAGGTCGTAGTTGAAGCCATGTAAGCCAATGAGTTCTCCAAATCAATCAAACAATCGTACTTATTGAGTGCTTACTGTGTGCAGAGCACTGTACTAAGTAGATGGAGAATAAAGGAGGCCCGGAACAAAACCTTGAGGAACACCCGCAGTTAGGGAATGAAAGGCAGAGGAGGAGCCCAAACAAAAGAGACTAGAAATGAGAGGTCAGAGAAATAGGAGGCAAACCAGGAGAGGACAATGTCAGTGAAGCTAAGGTTAGATAATTTTTCCAGGAGAAGGGGATGGTTGACAGTATCAAAGGCAGCTAAGAGGTGTAGAAAGTTTTGGATGGAGTAGAGGCTATTGGATTTGGCAAGAAGGAGACCACTTGTAACTTTTGAGAGGGCAGTTCCTGTGGAGTGAAGGGGACAGAAGCCTGATTGGAGAGTTCATTAAGACAGTGGGTGCAGACAGTGCCCTCAAGGAGTTTCCAGCAAGAACCCTAGTTGTGTCAACCCCAAAGCAACCTTCATTATATTTTATTAAGATCTCCTGCCTTCTCCCAAAATCTACTCCCTCCACCTGCGCTTCCAACCCCCTCTCTTCACACCTTATCGAAAAACTTGCTCATGGCCCTGGAGGGGGCTGTGGCATTAAGGGAGGTGTTTTGTTTTTTTTTTTTTTAGGATAGCAGAGACATGGGCATGTTAGAAATCACTGGGGAAGAAGCCATTGGAGAGCCAAAAGCTGAAGATGGCGGTTAGGGAGGAAAAAGGGCCATGAGCAAGTTTTTCGATAAGGTGTGAATAGAGGGGGTTGGAAGTGCAGGTGGAGGAAGTAGATTTTGGGAGAAGGCAGGAGATATTAATAAAATACAATGAAGGTTGTTTTGGGGTTGACACAACTAGGGTTTTTGCTGGAACTGAAAAGAAAAGGTTATAATTGAAGAGAAGTTAGGTGGACTGATCCATGTACAGCAAAGTGGGTTTTTTGTTACTAACTTTTAGAAAAGTCTTGTTATCATTTGTCCTTGATCTGTGTTTTCTCTGGGAAGATAACTATAGTAGGCACTTGGGAGAGTAAGCTTCCAGGTATTTACTTAATCAGGTCCAGTCTGGTAAATCCCCCAGTCAACTAAAAAAACTAATTGTTGTCTATTACATGAAATTCCTGCCTCTTTATTAAAAAACAAAAGTAACCCATGGGAAGATAGAAAAGCTAGTAACAGCAAAAACACTGATTTGAACTAACTCTGCATATTAATTAGTTCAAAACTTCAGACATAACATTTTATAAAAGTCTGTGACTGGACCTAGTCATAGTATGATGGACCACAACAATTTTCACAGTAATTGTAAATGTAAACGTTTTAAGAAATATTTGTAGCTAATTTAGATCCAACCCTTATGTAATGGCAGGGGGAAATGATAGAAGGTGGAACTATATGAAAAGGGATTAACATACTCAAGAACTACATAGGCTATTTATGCTTACAACTGAGACTCCATTTGGAGCATAAGTAAGAGCAGGAAGGGGTCCAGAGACAGAAATGTTCAAGTATTAATAAGAAACTTTTGAAATGACTTTTCAGGCATTCAGCTCTATTTTCCCTTCTTGCACCATTTAAAGCATGGAACTAAGGCAAACTAATAAGTATATATGGAAGGCTTGGTAGGCTGGAATGTAGGACTTTAAAGGATTATATTTGATTCAAGCGTGCATGGGAGAGACATTCTGTTTCTAACAGCGATCAGATAGTAGAGCCTTACGTGCAGAATTACCCTTCTTTAACCAGACTGGATAGATGTCATTCATCTTCTTGTTCTCTGTTCCAGTCCACATTCCATCTACTTGGTATCTCTCATAATTATTTACTTTTTCTCTGAATTACATTTTTTGTAATTAAGGAGTATTTGCAGGAAGTACTTTTGTACATATCTGAAATTGACTCATTCATTTCATTCATTCAATCGTATTTATTGAGTGCTTACTGTGTGCAGAGCACTGTATACTGTTCATTTGTTTATGTATATTAATGTTTGTCTCCCCATCAAGTCTGTAAGCTCATTGTGGGCAGGGAATGTGTCTGTTTATTGTTATATTATACTCTCCCAAGCTCTTAGTACGGTGCTTTGTACCCACTAAGCACTCGATGTGGTGAGCCCACAAAAAGCTGCCTACTTAGTGACTGCTTGTGATCCCAAGAACAAGGAACAGACTGGAGAAGGCATTGGTAGGCTCTACTTGAGGGCAGGTGAGTGCTGGTCTGTGAGGGTGGAGCATGGAGGGAGATGGGGATTTCTCTCCCTGTTCTACCCAGTAACGGGCCTGGACCAGTCAATAACTGCTACGTAGAGCCACAGCTGGGGCACCTAAGGCAGACAAAAGGCTCTCCCTTTGAAATGTGAAGAAGCACACACAGCAGAAGTAGCACAAACAAGCAGCAGGAGAGTAGCACTCGAAAGCAGCACTTGACAGTCACAGAAGGCAACAGCACTTGGAAGCAGAAAGAAGATGCATTGGCAGGACAAGCTCTTTTGACCAGCAGACTGGTATTGGACCCTTGGTGGAGTGGAGTGCGTGTGTTTGTATGTGCCACTCCCTCGCATGTCAGTATAACTAAGTAATAAACTTTCCACAGTAACCTTGGTGATTAAAGATGTGGTTTGACTTTACTATGTGTCACCGAGGCTTCCCCGGTCCAGGAACGTCCTGGTTGGTACGAACCGGGGGCAACACTCAATAAATACCACTGAATGAATTAATGAAAGGAAGAAATGGACTCAAACGCTTAGTACAGTGCTCTGCACACAGTAAACACTCAATAAATAGAATTGAATGAATGAATGACACTCTCCTCCTAGATCTTTTGTCTTCTTTTTCTTGGTTTCTTGACTTTGTTCATTCATTCATTCATTCATTCAATCAACCATATTTACTGAGCACTTACTGTGTGCAGAGCACTGTACTAAGCACTTGGGAAGTACAAGTTGGCAACATATAGAGACGGTCCCTACCCAACAGTGGGCTCACAGTCTAGAAGACTTTTGCTTATTGTAGTTTCAATACATTGTACCAATCTCTTTGTCTGCTTACTGCCACCTAGATTGTGAAAAGCTTGTGGTAGTAGATCTGATTTGTTATGTTTGTTTCTATCTCTGTGCTGCGAACCCATGCTGAGAATATAATCACTTACCAATTACCCCAACAGACTGACTCCAGAAGGCTGCCATTCCCTCCTGATGTCCCTCATCTTCTTCTTCTTTCCCCATATTCAGTTTCCTTCATTTCCCAATTTACTTCTCATCCATGAGACTTTTGTTTTCAGGTGTCATTTCTCTATATCTTAATTTTAGTTTTTCTCTAAAATATCAGTCACATCACAGTGCAGAATGTGCTTATACTGCCTACCAGCCAAAGCACCCATTCATTCACTCATTTGTATTTATTGAGCACTTACTGTGTGCAGAGCACTGTACTAAGCGCAGTCCCACTTTAATATCTCCAAAGTCGTTCATTCATTCATTGATTCATTCAAGCGTATTTACTTGGTATTAAGTTACCAGGGGATACGGATTTCACAAGTCACCAATTCTCTGCATTCTCTTTCCACCAAATGAGGTTATTCGTTTAGAGATTAGAAGCAGATTCAGGACATTTATCATTAGTATCTCAATTTTTTCCCCCTATATTTTAAATCTGCCTCATTCTTTGAGGTAAAGGAAAAATCCAATACTACAAATATTCTTTCTGACTACTGTTTCCAGTTTTTTATGCCTTGTTTGATATATTGCTATTTAAGGTGGACATATAAAATCTATGGAAAAGGAAAGCAGAAAAGGAAGATCACGTATTCCAAGAAAGAATCAATCTTCATGGTGAAAGGGTAATAAATAATTTTTTGTTATGTTGGAAAGTCTCAATCAAAGCACTGAATATAGGCACGATTTTTTGATGGAATTACAGAAAATCATTTTCAAAACTTTGTTTTAAGCAGTCTTATTTTTTGAGGGTTGAAAATGTATTTTATACAAATATTTTGTTTTAATTCCTTTGAAAAATGGACAAATGGATTTCCTTTAACATGGACAGCTTATTTTGACCAACTCCTTATGTGTACAATGTATTTTTCTTAGAGAAAACTTCGTCACTTTATATGTTATTTTAACTTTAGAGGTTTATGACCAGTATTTATTACTATATTTATTAGATACACATGTTTATTGCATATAGGATGCTATTTTGAAAGCTCAAAACTATTCTTATTTGAATATTTCAAATTAAGATTTATAACTGGGCATAAGCTTAAATTCTGTGGTAGAAAGGCATGAAAACCTCAATTTTCAAAGGAAATAGAGATCTAGTGCCTACAAAAACAGGAGCCAGCAAAGTCAAGAGAAAATGAAGCAACATTTCAGTTGTATATCGTGGCTACTCTTGAGGATCTTTTTTCTTTAGTTTCAACATGGTCCAAAAATGATCATGCAGAAGATTCTGAAAAAATAATGAAAGTAGAACTATGTTCGTCAGCACAGAGTGCCGAGCAAGTAATTTTAAATACTAATTATGTAGGATTAGTTCTAAATATTAACTTGGTTTCCCAGGACACACTTATATTTGGTAAAATTTCTCACAAGCTCAACAAACTTATTCTTAAAAAAAAATCCATACTTATGTAACCCTTTGAGAAGCAGCATGGCCTAGTGGATGGAGTATGGGCCTGGGAATCAGAAGGATCTGGGTTCTAATCCCAGCTCCTCCACATTCATTCATTCAATCATATTTATTGAGTGCTTACTGTGTGCTGAACTCTTTACTAAGCCCCTTGGGAGACTGCAATACAACCATAAACAGACACATTACCTGCCCACAACGAGTTTACAGTCTAGAGGGATGAGCTTACGGTGTGCGCAAATCACTTAATTTCTCTGGGTCTCAGTTACCTCATCTGTAAAATGGGGATTAAGAGTGGGAGCCCATGTTGGACAGAGACTCAGTTCAACCTGATTAACTTGTATATACTCCAATGCTTAGAGCAGTGTTTGGCACATAGTGCAGAACAAGTACCATAATGATTGTTATTATTATTATCACCTTCTATTATTACCATAGAAGGTGTTATTATTATTATTATTATTAAGTAGCTTTTTAAAAATAACATTACTTTGCTATCACACTGAACTTCTTCTTATCATTATTATTTTGGAATGTTAAATGCTTAACTCTGTAGAAAGTACTGTCTTAAACCATGAGGTAGATACAAGTTAATCAGGTTGGGCACAGTCTCTGTTCCACATGAGGCATGCCTAAAAAGAGCTGGGTTTGATCTCACAGCTGGTTGAAAGAATTGGAAAGCAAAAAATGTGACAGAATTTTCAAGAAATTATCCCTGTAGGAAACAGTGCTAGATCTTTTAGATAATTAAATAATTCAGATCCTGTGAAGTGTTTCTAAAAATTATTGGATTTGCACTTCCAGAGGTTGAAAGGAGGGAACCATTTGTGAAAAATTCTTCACTTTTATTTCCCTGCACCTGTGTTTCAAATGGGGCCAGTGAAGTGTAGAATTTGAAATAAAAACTGTGATCAAACAGACGGCATCTTTTGAAATTGCTAATCTCACCTCCTCTGCAATTCAGTGCATTTCGCAGCAATAGAGCAGAAGGGAAGAATTGCGGTTGCACCTCTATTCAGAGCAGGTTACTAGTAGAGGTACAGGACTCACTAAGTATTAATATGACAATCACCTAATGTTCAATCCCTGACATTCAGCACTGTCCCTCTGCTCCTTGATCAATCCTCAACCACATCTCTTATCTTCTCTACTGTGATCATTATCCAGCCCTACTGATATGCCCCTGCTCTATTCCTCTTCCTTGCCTAGAGAGGGCCGAACCAAATATTCTCTGACTGCTAAACTGTTACATTCTCTTCAGCTACTATCTCCCAATTTTTTCGTCTACCCACCCTCTACCTCAGCATTTCCCTTCCTACCTCCTTCATTCATTCATTCAATCATATTTATTGAGTGCTTCCTGTGTTCAGAGCACTATGCTAAGCCCTTGGAAAGTACTATTCAGCAACAGAGACAATCTGTACCCAACAATGGGCTCACAGTCCAGAAGAGGGGAGACAGACATCAAAACAACTGGACAGACATCAATAGCATCAATATAAATAAATAAAATTATAGATATATGCACATCAGTAATAAAATAAATAGAATAATAAATATGTACATATATGCACAAATGCTATGGGGCGGGGAGGGGGGTAGAGTAAAAGGAGAGAGTTGGGGTGATAGGGAGGGGAGGAGGCGCAAAGGAAAAGGGAAGCTTAGTCTGGGAAGGCCTCCTGGAGGAGTTGAGCTTTCAGTAGGGTATTGAAGGGGGGAAGTGTGCTAATTTGGCGTATGTGAGAAGAGAGGGCATTCAAGCACAGAGGTAGGACATGGGCCAGGGGTCGATGGTGGGACAGGTAAGAACAAGGGACAGTGAGAAGGTTGCACCAGAGGAGTAGAATGTGTGAGCTGGACTGTAGAAGGGAGAAGGGAGGTGAGGTAGGAGCAGAAAAGATGGGGAAAAGATGATGGAGAGCTTTGAAGTTAATAGGAGCTTTTGCTTCATACGAAGGTTGATAGACAACTACTAGAGATTTTTGAGGAAGGGGGTGGACATGCCCAGAGCGTTTCTGTAGAAAGATAATACGGGCAGCACAGTGACATATAGACTGCAGTGGGGAGAGATGGGAGGTTGGAAGATCAGAAAGGATGCTGATGCAGTAATCCAGTCAGGATATGATGAGTGACTGTACTAACATGATAGTAGTTTAGATGAAGAGGAAAGGGCGGATGTTAGTGATATTGTGAAGGTGAGACTGGAAGGTTTTGGTGATGGATTAGATATGTAGGATGAATACTTGTCTTATGCTGTCAAAACATCTCCGTCCCATAGTGATGCCATGGACACATCCCTCCCAGAATGCCCCACCTCTACCCGCAATCATTCTGGTAGTGGATCCACTGAGATTTCTTGGGAAAAATACAGAGGCGGTTTACCACTGATTTCCTCCTTCCACCCAGTAAACTTAAGTCTCCACCCTCAACTCTCTTCCATGCTGCTGCTGCCCAGTACAGGTGACTTTTGCGTTGTAGCAGATTGCCTTCCATTCACTAGCACTGCCCAAGCTAGGAATGGAATGGGTGTGCCTCTGCTTCATTTTCCCTCTTGTAGTCGAGACTGGTAGAGTACTGTAAACTCTCCAGCTGTAACCCTAATTTTTCATAAATATTGCTCTCCCTACTTGGGGTTCTTACGGCTGTACCTTCCAGTTCTTTCAAGCCACTATATCTATACTAAAACATTCTCTGACTACCCCTTCTCCCTTCACAACCTTCACTCCCTTTTTTCCCTTGTACCCACTTCTCTTCTCCTGGCATTCTTCTCTCTCTCCTTTTGAATCCCACTCTATAGCTCATTATTCTCTTCTTCCCCAGAATCCTCTGTTCCCTGCTCTTATCCTTCTTCCCTCTGAATGCCGTCATTACTTCTTCTAACTTTTCTTACCTCACCTCTGTTTTAACATGGGGCCCATGTAACACTGTTCTTCATTTGAAAAGGAAGCAATTCAACTAAAAGCCCATAGCTAAGTAGAAAGCATTCAGGCCTTTGAAAAGATTTCAATTGTTAAGTCTTTCTGTTCAGGGAAATCTGCTCAATTCTTAGTATGGAATTACTTTTTTGTTTTGGACATTTATTGTAAAAGATGATTTTCAGATATTTATATTACCCTATTCCTCCTTGAATGCTTTGATTGACAACAGTTGATTTTGCTTCCAAGCCCTCTGGCATTGCTTTTTAAACTTCCTGGAATCCATTTTGTAAAAAATGAAGACATATTTTTAGATCTAGGTGACACATGTCAATGTTTGTAGAGATGGGTTGAAAATTATTGTATTAAAAGTTGAAAGGCAAAAGTTCTCTATTTTTTATTATCTGGAACCTAGGCTTCTACAGACTGTAAGCTTCTTGAGGGTGGGCATAACATCTACCGATTCTATTGTATTTTGCTTTCCCAAATACTTAGTAGAGGGCATACAGTAAGAGTTCATTTATTCATTCATTCATTCATATTTATTGAGCGCTTACTGTGTGCAGAACACTGTACTAAGCACTTGGAAAATACAAGTCGGCAACATATAGAGATGGTCCCTACCCAACAACAGACTCACAGGCTAGAAAGGGGAGACAGAAAACAAAACCTGTAGACAGGTGTCAAAACCGTTAGAATAAATAGAATTATAGCTATATGCACATCATTAATAAAATGGAGTAGTAAATATGTACAAGTAAAATAAATACCACTGATTCATTCATAGTCTTGTCATGAGACCCTGGTTCATACCAACCAGGACCTTCCTGGACTGGGGAAGCCTCAGTGACATGTAGTAAAGTCAGTCCACATCTGTGTTCACCAAGATTACTGTGGATTTTTTTTTAAGTTAGTTTTACCAGCGTGCAAGAGAGGGACACTCTCTCTCTCTCTCTGTCTGTCTCTGTCTCTCTGTCTCTGTCTCTGTCTCTCTCTCTCTCTCTCTCTCTCTCTCTTTCTTTCTCTCTCTCCACTCCACCAAAGGTCCAATGTGGGGGACAGCAGGGCCAAGTAAACAAGGAACCGAGAGGAGAGCTGTGGCCAAAAGGCTGGTCTAAATCAGATCCCTCCTTCGGGTCTGCAGTCCCAGAGTCAGAAGGATCGCCAGAGTCATTATGATCCTGGTCCCGATACAAGTCCTCGGGATCCGGAACAGCAGCGTGCATCGGCTCCAATTCTTCTGTCAGTCCTGCGGATGGTGATGTCCTGTTAGTCGGCCGAATCTTTTATGAATTCATATCCTCCGTCCAGCCGCGGGTACACCACCGGATGGTAAGTTCCGATTTCAAGTCCCGATTCAGGCACCATTTGTGGTGTGTGAAGGCACGGACTCCGGCTAGGGTAAGCACGAAATCGTTTATTGGGTTAAGCAGCAAGACTTTTATATCTTTCAGTCACATTCTGTATTTTTCCATGTTCCTGTGTTTATAATTAACACAGCAATTCTGTAACCTTCAAAGCCAGTAACTAGTAACACTCATCTATGTGAGGTCGTAGGGCCGATAAGTAACTCCTGTCTGTACAAGGCTGTGATAACAGAGACCAGCCTTTTGGCCACAGCTCTCCTCTCGGTTCCTTGTTCACTTGGCCCTGCTGTTCCCCACAGTCCAACACCAGTCTGCTGGTCAAGGGAGCCCGTTCTGCCAATGCTTTTTCGTTCTGCTTCCAAGTGCTGTTGTGCTCTGTAGCTTTCGAGTACTCCTCACTGCCTGCTTCTGCTGCCCCCTTCTTCAGTGCTTGCTTTTTTGTGCTGCTTCTGCTCCAGGTGGTTCCCTCTGCACCACCTGTGTGCTTCCTCACGATTCAAAGTGGCCACCTTTTATCTGCCTTAGGTATCATGGCTCTATGTGGCAGTCATTGATTGGTCCAGGCCCATTACTGGTAGAGCAAGGAGAGAAAGCCCTGCCTCCCTCCATGCTTCACCTCCACAGGCCAGCAATCACCTGTCTCAGGTAGACCCCATCGGTGCCTTCGCCAGCCTCTTCCTTCTAGTTGTTTGTGGGATCATAATCAGTCACAGTCTAGAAGACTGTGAGCCTGTTGTTGGGTAGGGACTGTCTCCATATGTTGCCAACTTGTACTTCCCAAGTGCTTAGTACAGTGCTCTGCACCCATAAGCGCTCAGTAAATGTGATTGAGTGAATGAACGAATAAAACAGTTCGTTGTGGATTCACCACACATTGCATCGATTCAGTCAAAATTTTGCTTGAAGTTTTTCTTTTAGACAATTTTCGGATAAAATTTTTGTGATAGACTATTTCTGATACACATACACAATTTAGAGGGTGAAACTCATGATATATTTTTCAAATTGATAGGACATATTATTTGTTCGACACTGAATGTATTACAAATCACAATGGCATTTTGGTGCTACTTTTTTGTTTTGCCGAAACAGTGAAGAGTAAGTGCGGGAGAAGCAGCGTAGCTAAGTGGAGAGGGCACAGGCCCGGAAGTCCGAAGCACCTGCATCCCAGCTCCACCATATGTCTGTTTTGTGACCTTGGTCAAGTCACTTCTATTCTCTGGGCCTCAGATACCTCATCCATAAAAATGGGTATTAAGAATGTGAGCCCCATGTGGGACAAGGCCTGTGTTCAGTCTGATTAACTTATTGAGTCCCGAGTGGCCAACTCATTACCGGAGAATATATTAGAAGGTTCATGTCTTGGGGCCACCGAGGGAATGATCAGTACTATTTAGTCAGAAACTAGATACTTTAATGTACAGAATGCCATCAACAAGAAATCAGAGATTCAGCTATAACAATAAAGCCACTGTACCCCGCCCAACCCAGCCATAAAGTTTTCCTTCTATGAGGTTATCGATCTCATCCGGTGTTCAGGTCCTTAATGAGTTGGACGGACAAGGGCATCCCTGGCCTAAGAGGTCCTTTGGGCCTGAGCTGTCTCTGCCTTCCCTTCGGAGGACAGTGAGAAACAGCACGGGTTTCATCACCCACCCTCCCTTATAATATTCTTATTGACCGCAACGCTGAGCTTCTTCCAGGTATGTCCTAATCTATCAGTAACAAATAGTTTGCTCAGTATTTGGCATTTTGTGATGACACTGCAGTTTTCTTTCTTCTCCAGTTTCTCTTTCTTCTCTGATTGCTAATATAGGGGTCCCTCCAGCTTGGCAGGGTGCAATAAGCAGAAGGCTGGGGGTCTTCTTTGTTGAGAGAGTTAGTGTAGGAAGTAGATTAGGGGTTGGGGGTGGGGGAAGAGCCAGGGGGCTGCAAGCCTGGCATTCTTTACTTATAGGTCAATGACAAATTATTAGATGAATCAATAACCATAAAAATTTGAGGAATGAAACAATATGTATTATCACTTGGTCTCCGGCCACCTGTGCTTCTGACCCCATTCCCTCTCATCTCATGAAATCTCTCGCTCCATCCCTTCTCCCCTCCTTAACTTCCATCTTCAACCGCTCACTCTCCACTGGTTCCTTCCCCTCTGCCTTCAAACATGCCCATGTCTCTCCCATCCTAAAAAAACCCCTCTCTTGACCCCACCTCACCTTCTAGTTATCGTCCCATATCCCTCCTACCATTCCTTTCCAAACTCCTTGAACGAGTTGTCTACACGCGCTGCCTAGAATTCCTCAACAACATCTCTCTCCTCGACCCCCTCCAGTCTGGCTTCCATCCCCTTCATTCCACGGAAACTGCCCTCTCAAAGGTCACCAATGACCTCCTGCTTGCCAAATCCAACGGCTCATATTCTGTCCTAATCCTCCTCGACCTCTCAGCTGCCTTTGACACTGTGGACCACCCCCTTCTCCTCAACACGTTATCTGACCTTGGCTTCACAGACTCCGTCCTCTTCTGGTTCTCCTCTTATCTCTCCGGTCGTTCTTTCTCAGTCTCTTTTGCAGGCTCCTCCTCCCCCTCCCATCCTCTTACTGTGGGGGTTCCCCAAGGTTCAGTGCTTGGTCCCCTTCTGTTCTCAATCTACACTCACTCCCTTGGTGACCTCATTTGCTCCCACGGCTTCAACTATCATCTCTACGCTGATGACACCCAGATCTACATCTCTGCCCCTGCCCTCTCCCCCTCCCTCCAGGCTCGCATCTCCTCCTGCCTTCAGGACATCTCCATCTGGATGTCCGCCCGCCACCTAAAGCTCAACATGTCGAAGACTGAGCTCCTTGTCTTCCCTCCCAAACCTTGTCCTCTCCCTGACTTTCCCATCTCTGTTGACGGCACTACCATCCTTCCCGTCTCACAAGCCCGCAACCTTGGTGTCATCCTCGACTCCGCTCTCTCATTCACCCCTCACATCCAAGCCGTCACCAAAACCTGCCGGTCTCAGCTCCGCAACATTGCCAAGATCCGCCCTTTCCTCTCCATCCAAACCACTACCCTGCTAATTCAAGCTCTCATCCTATCCCGTCTGGACTACTGCACTAGCCTTCTCTCTGATCTCCCATCCTCGTGTCTCTCTCCACTTCAATCCATACTTCATGCTGCTGCCCGGATTATCTTTGTCCAGAAACGCTCTGGACATATTACTCCCCTCCTCAAAAACCTCCAATGGCTACCGATCAATCTGCGCATCAGACAGAAACTCCTCACCCTGGGCTTCAAGGCTGTCCATCCCCTCGCCCCCTCCTACCTCACCTCCCTTCTCTCCTTCTACTGCCCAGCCCGCACCCTCCGCTCCTCCACCACTGATCTCCTCACCGTACCTCGCTCTCGCCTGTCCCGCCATCGACCCCCGGTCCACGTCATCCCCCGGGCCTGGAATGTCCTCCCTCTGCCCATCCACCAAGCTAGCTCTCTTCCTCCCTTCAAGGCCCTGCTGAGAGCTCACCTCCTCCAGGAGGCCTTCCCAGACTGAGCCCCTTCTTTCCTCTCCCCCTCGTCCCCCTCTCCATCCCCCCGTCTTACCTCCTTCCCTTCCCCACAGCACCTGTATATATGTATATATGGTTGTACATATTTATTACTCTATTTATTTATTTATGCATTTTACTTGTACATTTCTATCCTACTTATTTTATTTTGTTGGTATGTTTGGTTCTGTTCTCTGTCTCCCCCTTTTAGACTGTGAGCCCACTGTTGGGTAGGGACTGTCTCTATGTGATGCCAATTTGTACTTCCCAAGCGCTTAGTACAGTGCTCTGCACATAGTAAGCGCTCAATAAATACGATTGATTGATTGATTGATTGATTGTGAATTGAGAAAAATCTAGTGTCTTTAATAGCACATTCTTGACTATTTATGCTCCAATGCATCCATCAACAATTTGTATGAAGTAATTATAACTCGACATATTCATGTTAAATTGAATATCTAGTATTTTGTATTCCTTTCAATAGTTTAGATCCTTGAAACCAGTTTGAAATCAATTTTGTTGTGACCCAAATACTGACTTCATGGGTAGACCATGGAGAATTAATCATCAGAGTCTTTGACTAGAACTATCTACTTTTTCGCAGCTGTATCTTAAGTAGTTACCTCTACTCAGCAATTCACTTAGGCCCATGACAGCCATTATTTCATGTTGAGAAATGTGGACAAGAATAATGTCAAATTTCTCATGTTTTCCAGGTGAAGTATGATCAATGGAAGAGACTTGATCCTTTGATTTTCTACCCCTGCTGAAACTGGCCATTAATCTGCTAGCGGTCATTTAAATTTCCCTCAAACAAAATCAGTTTTTTACCGACACCATTCTAAATTGTTACAACTTTTTTCTTTTTTTTTATGGTAAACAGATTGCTCAGTAAGGACGTTTCCATCATTTACGCTTTCATTTTTAAAATGACAAAAAAATGACACTACCACTCATGAACTTTAGAGTGATGAACAAATGAAGTTTCATAAGGAGTTATAAAATACTATGCCTTACTCAGAAAGAAGACCCTGGTTTTTGATGATGACAATGATTGTGGCATTCCCAGGGAAATGTATCGTCGAAAACACTTTAGCATTAGCTCCATTCCAATTCAAGAATTTTCATTTCCATCCTTTCCTGGAAGGTCTCAAAATATGCCCACAGGTCCACAACCAGCGAACGTTACCTTCAGATCTCGGTTTTTATCTGCCAATGTGCGTGTTTCCACCCTACCACAATTGGCTCCCTTCCATCTTCCCCAGATTGTCTCGTTGGCATGATAGTTATGGTTGCTTTGTCACTGGTTGCTAAGCTGGCAGTGGGTCACTGTCAGGAGAGTCTGTCATTTTCTGGGGGAACCACAGGAATCCACCAGTTTGAACTCGCTCCTACCATGAGGCCAGGGTCCAGGATTAGAGATTGGGCTAGATCTCAGCCCTGTCTTAGTGGGAATGAACCCCTGTGTCAAGTGCTAGTGGAATAGAGGGAGAGGTGTGGGCTGGGGCTATCCATCCCATAGCATGGGCTTTGGAGTCAGAGGTCATGGGTTTGAATCCCAGTTCTGCCACTTGTCAGGTGTGTGACTTTGGGCATGTCACTTAACTTCTCTGTGCCTCATTTACCTCATTTGTAAAATGGGGACTAAGACTGTGAGCCCCACGTGGGACAAATTGAAAACCTTGTATCTACCCCAGCGCTTAGAACAGTGCTTTGCACATAGTGTTTAACAAATACCATCATTATTATAATAATATTACATTGTATTTGACAAGCACTCTTTTCAGCTCTGGGGAAGATACCAGATAAGCAGATCAGACTCAGTCCCTATCCAAAACAGGGCTCACAGTCTAAGCAGGAAGAACAGATATTTGTCACCCGCTGAGGTCCATGCACTGACGGTAGGTTGGTTCGGGACGTGGCCGAGAAGAGGAGCACAAACTTCAGACCAATCACTTGTTTAAACAATCGCAATTTATTATACCTAGAAAATATAGAATAAATGACACTCATAAACAAGCACAGTGAGATCCACTCACCCTTTATCATAGTCAAAACACTGCTCTCTCCAAATCAACTCACGTCTCCTGGAGATGAGAATGCTACCAGAACTGATCTGAGATGGGACCGGTGCTGAATACTGTCCTGGGAGCCCCACCAGGTGTCCCCGGCATTTCGGGAATCTCTCCGGGTGGTCTGTGTACCATCTGACAGTCTGGAACAATGATGATTCTCGCCATGAGTGAAAGTTTTATACATGATATTAATAATAATAATGATGGCATTTGTTAAGCGCTTACTATGTGCAAAGCACTGTTCTAAGTAGTAAACAATGGTGGCTGCCAATCAGTTGCTGTTCTCCAATCCCATCCCATCATGACCAGGCTGCAGCAGGTCTTGGTTCTGCGCTCCCCCTCCATGGATTATGCGTATTATTCAAATGTGTGAGCCAGCAGGGTCACAGACAGTGGACCAAGAGTGTGACGTGGGCAGACACGCTAACATTTTCTGACTCTTCCATACATCCAGCTTATTCCGCATTTCCCTGACTCACCCTGAAATAGCAGTTCACCCAAAGTGAAGTCACGTGAGTCTCGGGAGACAGCATTGAATCCCTATTTTACAGATAAAATGCCTGAAGCACAAAGCGGTTAAGTAAGTTGCCCAAGGTCAATCAAGCAATTCTATTTATTGATTGCTTACGGTGGACTAAACGCTTGGGAGTACAGTATAACTGAGTTGGTGGACACGTTCCCTGCCCAAATGACCAGTTTACATTCTAGAGGGGTATTGTCTAGTCGTTTCCGACCAATAGAGACACCGTGGACACATCTCTCCCAGAACACCCGTTCTCCGTCTGCAATCGTTCTTTACAACTGCAATACAGTTTTCTTGGTAAAAATACAAAGTAGTTTACCATTGCCACCTTCCACACAGTGAACTTGAGTCTCCAGCCTCGACTTTTTCCCAAGCCGCTGCTGCCCAGCATGGGTGAGTTTTAATAATAATAATGATGGCATTTATTAAGCACTTACTATGTGCAAAGCACTGTTGAGTTTTGACTTGTAGCAGTTTGCTTTCCACTCACTAGCCACTGCCCTAGCTAGGAATGGAATGGGTAGGATTCTGCTTGACTCTCCCTCCCATAGCTGAGACTGGTAGAGTACTGGAACCTCTCCAGGTGAGACCCTGAGAGGGGTGAGAGGGGTATAGAGATAGTAAAATAAATAAATAAATTACAGGTATGTACATGAGTCTTAGGGGCTGAGGGAGGGCTGAATAAAGGGTGTAAATCCAAGTGCAAAGGCAATTCAGAAGGGAGTAGGAGAAGAGGAAATGAGGGCTTAATGATATCCTGTCAGATATGAAGAGGACGGATGACCCAGGCCAGAGGACAGATGTGGGCAAGAGGTGGGCAGCGAGATAGATGAGATTGAAGTGCAATGAGTATGTTGGTAATAGAGGAATGACGTGAGCAGGCTGGGTGTTTTTGGTTTTTTTGGTTTTTTTGTGGTATTTGATTAGCACTTACTATGTGCCAAACACTTTACTAAGCTCTGGGGTGGAAAAAAAGCAACTTAGATTAGACACAATCGACTTCTCATATAGCACTCACGGTCAGTGAGTTTAGTTAAGAGAGAGCAAGGCGATTGAGTGCTTTAAAGCCAATATTAAGGAGTTTCTGTTTGATGTGGAGGCGGTTGGGCAGCCACTAGAAATTCTAGACCAGGGTTGGAGATGTAGATTTGGGAATTGTCTACATAGAGATAGTAAGTCACACAGCAGGTATGTTGCCGAGACAGCATTAGAACCAAGATCTTCTGACTCCGAGGCCCATACCCTTTCCACCAGGCCACACTACCCCTCATAGCAAGAACAACCAAACTCCAAGCCAGTGTCACCTCGAGACTGAGTGCTGGGAAGCAAAAGAGAGAGGGTACCTCTCTCATTCATTCATTCATTCATTCAATCGTATTTATTGAGTGCTTACTGTGTGCAGAGCACTGTACTAAGCGCTTGGGAAGTACCAGTTGGCAACATATAGAGATGATCCCTACCCCACAGCGGGCTCACAATATAGAAGGGGGAGCAGCATGGCTCAGTGGAAATAGCACAGGCTTTGGAGTCAGAGGTCATGGGTTCAAATCCCGGCTCCGCCACTTGTCAGCTGTGTGACTCTGGGCAAGTCATTTAACTTCTCTGTGCCTCAATTCCCTCATCTGTCAAACGGGGATTAAGACTGTGAGCCCCCCATAGGACAACCTGATCACCTTGTAACCTCCCTGGTGCTTAGAACAGTGCTTTGCACGTAGTAAGTGCTGAATAAATGCCATTATTATTATTACCTTGTCTGACATCTGAACACCTAGGCTTTGAGAGGATGAGTAGAAGGGTTTCAAAGCTGGAATTGCTGTCATTTTGGGTCTGGGCTCTGAGAGGAGGATGGATTGTGACATCCAGGAAGTAAGTATGTCTTCTTCATTCACCCATCTCCCAGACCTCAGGGGAGCCAGAATCTCTACTCGGGCTGTGTGTCTGCTGGTGTGGCCACCATGGCTTAGGTAGGCGTTATGTTGTGTCAAAGGTATTTCCCATCAAACAAGTGACATGCTAACGGGTCAGGGGAACAGCATGGCATAGTGGATAGAGCACAGACTTGGGAGTCAGAAGGTCCTGGCTTCTAATCATGCCTCTGCCACTAGTCTGCTATGTGACCTTGGGCAAGTCACTTCACTTCTCTAGGTCTCAGTGACCTCACCTGTAAAATGGGGATTGAGACTGTGGGTCCCACTGTGGTACAGGGACTGTGTCCAACCCTATTTGCTTTTATCTTCTCCAGCAATAAATACAGTGCTTGACCCATAGTAAGCACTTAAAAATACCACAGTTGTTATTATTATTATTATTATTATTATTATTATTATTATTATTATTATCCAGTGAAAATAATCCATGTCACTGAAACTCTATAGAAGCAGTGTGGCTCAGTGGAAAGAGCACGGGCTTTGGAGTCTGAGGTCATGGGCTCAAATCCTGGCTCCGCCAACTGTCAGCTGTGTGACTTTCGGTAAGTAATTTAACTTCTCTCGGCCTCAGTTACCTCATCTGAAAATTGGGGATTAAGACTGTGATTCCCCATGGGACAATCTGATCACCTTGGAACCTCTCCAGAACTTAGAACAGTGCTTTGCACATAGTAAGCACTTAATAAATGTCATTATTATTAATATTATTATTATTATTATTATTATTATTATTATTATGGTGGACCAGGAAAGAAACAAATAGTCTCCCCATCCAGCTTCACAGGAGGTGGCCCCATGCTCCCACAAGTGGCGATGGAATGATAGGAAATTTCTTGTAATTTGGTACCAAAAGGAGCAGAGAAGCCCTGAGTGATCAACTACTATCTTTACACAGTAATTAACTGTTATAATAATAATGTTGATGGTATTTGTTAAGTGCTTACTATGTGCCAAGCACTGTCCTAAACTCCGGGATAGATACAGTGTAATCAAATTGTCCCACGTGGGGCTCACCGATGTAATTCCCATTTTACAGATGAGGAAACTGAGGCACAGAGAAGTCAAGTGACTTACCCAAACTCACACAGATGATAGGTGGCAGGGCCAGAATTAGAACCCATGACCTCTGACTCCCAAGCCTGTGTTCTTTCTATTAAGTCTCACTGCTTTCCCTGCTGTGATTGAATTTTATTTAATTTTGCCTACCTAGCTTTTGTGTGCCTACTTCTGGGTCCCCATGTGGAAAATTCCTGGTTTTTTTTTTTTTTTTCCATTTTCATGCATTGTACCTTGTTGTTGGTAATCTTGTCCTTTCTTTTGATGTTATGTGTGGTTTCAAGTGTGCTGTTGAAACTATCTATATTAATAGTTCTAAGCACTTAGTACAGTGCTCTGCACACAGTAAGTGCTCAATAAATTCGATTGATCCTCTCTTTATAAAGGAAAAAAATCTCTTTGGTATATCTTATATTCTACCTAAATAAAATGGACTAATATTTTAAAATATCAGGTATTTGGCATGTTATCTTAGAAATATTCAATTCAGATTTTAGCTAAATGATATGTACTCAATAAAATGAATCTGCACTACAGTAACTTTCCCAATCAAAATAGTTATTTTACTTTAATGTGTAAATATTATCTTTCTGAAACTGAAAGATATCTTGTTTTATTCTATAATGAACACTGATTATAGCATGTGAAGTTCAAGTAATTATTTTGAGTTTGCTACAGTTATAAATTATTAATTTCAATTGATAGTGGCTTTATTCCAAGTGCATTATCTAGTCTCATTTCTTTTTCAGTCAGATTCCATGTGAACAAATTATCCTCTGACTTTCATTCTAAGTAGATCTAAAGTGCTTAGTATAGTGCTTTGCACGCAGTAAGTGCTCAGTAGATATGATTAATAATGATAATAACTATGCTGCAGGATATTACATGACATAAGAAATTCTCAGGTGAAATGTTATGATTTTTGAAATGATTATCTTCAATGATTTGCCACATTGTGTACTATAAATAATACTTCTGTTTGCCTAGTGTTTTTGTTTTTTCCTAACCCTCTAACACAAATTATCTCATTTTATCATCACAAATTATAAGGTAAAGAAAGAGTAGAAATTTTATCTGCAATTTTGTCATTCAAAATACCATTCATTTAGACAGCTATAATCTGGAGTTTGCCCACTGTTCTGTCTGCCACTTCTCATGAACACGAACATTATTTTATCCTATGATGATTTTAGGGTTTTTTTTTTTGTTTTTTTTTTTTTTTAGGTTTTAGACTGCCTTGTGTTTTACTATTTTACACACACACACACACACACACACACACACGCATACACACAGAGGCATCCAGCATTCTGCCAATGTGACTCCACAATGATCTAAAAGCATTTCTTCTCTCAGTAACAGTTATTTCTAGTTCCAATAGTGTACTTAAACTCTCTCTGCTAAAACTCCCAAGAAGTATGTCAATTATTTTAATGGTCACTATATTGTGTACTTCTAGATCCTAGTAACTGAACTGAGACGTTACTATTCATTCCACTTGGTCCAATGTAAGAGCCATTAGGTGGTAACAACTTTCAACTTTCTGAAAACTGAAGCCATTAAAAATATCCAGACCTAAGCATATTTTCCTCAGATGTCATTGCCCAAAAATTTTGCTTTGCTGTTGAATGAATATGCCTTGTGGGAAATGTGTGTACTTCTATTTCTATTAATGGGTAGATCATTTCCCTAGAATTCTTTCTTTTTAATAGGAAAAAAACCCTGAAACAAGATAGCTTTGCATATATATTTTCATTTTTCCATTGAACATATGGGATTAAAATGTAAATTCTTAGGGTCCATTCCACTCTGTTTCAAATGCAACTTAATATCTATAAATCAATGAGTGGAATTGATTGAGATTTTATTGCACAGAGCAGCATGCTAAGGGATTGGGAAAGTACAATCCAATCCCTGTCACAAGGAATTCACGGTCTAGCCGGAGAATCGGACATTAAAGTAAATTAAAAATAGGGAAAATGCAAGAGTTTAGGTATATGGACATAAGTACTGCGGGGCTAGGAGAGTGAATATCAAGTCCTTAGAGGGTACAGATTCAAGTGGATAGGCAGCTCACAATGGAAAGTGAATAGGGGAAACGAGGGCTTAATTAGGGAAGGAGTTTTGTAGATGTAGTTTAAGGAGGGATTTGAAGGTGGGGAGAGCGGTCACTTGTGAATCAGTTATGAGGGCAGGAATTTCTAGACTGTAAGCCCATTGTTGGGTAGGGACCATCTCTATATGTTGCTGATTTGTACTTCTCAAGTGCTTAGTACAGTGCTCTGCACACAGTAAGTGCTCATTAAATGTGATTGAATGAATGAATGAATGAAGTAGTTTCAGGCCAGGTTGAGGAATGGGTCAGGGTTAGCAACAAGACAGATGAGATGGAGACACAGTTAGGAGGTTAGCACTACAGGAGTGAAGCTTGCAGGCCAGGTTGTAGTAGGATGTCAGTGAGGTACAGTAGGAGGAGGATTGTTGATTAAGTGCTTTGAAGCTGGTGATAAGAAGTTTCTCTTTGACAAAAATATTCCTGAAAATGAGAGCTGAAAATCTCGGTTACTCACTGTACTATTTTAGTCACCCTCTACTATAATAGTTTAGCAAAAGAAGCCTAGATATGAGTCATTCTTTAGACTTTGTCTGCTCCTACTTTGAATGGTCCCATGGTAACCAGGAGATGTGACAAGTAAGGCTAGTGGGAATCTATTATGAGACCACTGCTGTGGAACATTTTCATCACTGATAATAGAATGCAAAAAGGACCCCAAAATACTCAGTAAGTTTGGAAAGGACACCAGGCTGGGGTATATGGATTATGATAAATTGAAAAAAGTGTTCAAAATGAGAAATTCAGTGCAATATATTTTGAGAGAGGAAAAAATCCTTCACCAATGCAAGGTGAGGAATAACTAGTTATGTGCCACACATGTTATGAGAAGAAGCCCTCAAACTCAACTTTTTTTTTTACAATGGCATTCATTAAGCCCTTACTATGTGCAAAGCACTGTTCTTGAGACAGCATTGGAATGCTTTTGCTGAAACAAAGCATGATACTAACATGCAAAATTTTTGAGGGATTGGAACACAATACATTCTATTGCATTCAACCCGAGTCAGACTTTGATTAGAGTAGTGGATGAAAAACGTGGCCTATTGACAAGAGCATGGCCTTGGGGGTCAGAGGACGTGGGTTCTAATCCCAGCTCCCCCACTCATCTGCTGGGTGACCTTGGGCAAACCATTTCACTTCTCTGTGCCTCAGTTACCTCATCTGTAAAATGGGAATTAAGGCTGTGAGCCCCACGTGGGACAGCCTGATTAGATTGTGTCTACGCCAGCGCTTAGAACAGTGCTCGGCACATAGGAAGTGTTTAACAAATACCATTGTTATTACGAAGAATTTATAAAGGAAGAAAACCACAAACATAGACAACTAGCTGAATGTTCCCAGTGAATCTTGGGAATTCATTAGTAGTTCTGAAACATGTCAGTATTATCAGGGGCTGTATTTCCTAATTGCTCCTCCCAAAAGATTTTACAGTTGTTATTTCACTAGACATTAAAGGTTATAATGGATGAGGGAATTAAGGTAATGGGTGACAAGCATACTTGTCCTTTGAAACAGCACATACTTTAGAGCATCACAGTGAGGACAAAATTAGTTCATCTGTTGAAAGTCAAACAGCGGATAGTTTTCCTATTATTTTGCAGATTATAATAATGTACCTCTTTTTCATTTGTACTCCAGCAAACTAGTCTTTTTAACCTTCCATTTGTTAGTCATAACTGTGTCCCTTCACGATCTTCAAGGCACTAGAATTTGTTTGCCTAATTATTGGATTGTTCTGACCTGACTACATTTCTTCCCTACTCTTTGCAGCTCAAGTCTTCATGTTTCTGTCTACCTTTGTTCCCATGTAACTGTATCTGTTCAGTACACCCAGTGACTCTAGATCTTGCTGCAATCTTTGCAGCTGGGATTTAGGGGAAGGAGCATTACCATTTAGAGCTAGAATTTAGCAATACATTTTTAAAAATATATTTTATTAAAAAATCATCTAAGTGTATCTGGGCAACGTTTATGTCATTCCAAAATTTGATTTACATAATATCTTTAAGAAATTAGTTAAAATCAGTATGTTGTGAAAGGTTTAGCCTACCATCTCAATTTAAATTGGTGAGGAATTGTGTTGTATCCAAGGATAGAAAAAAAACCACTCTCTGAACCAAAAGGCCTGTTTGTTAACAGAATGCTTTTCAAAATGTGTAATACCTAGATAATACAGTTTTAAGAATAGGATTTTAAAGAAAAGTTTAAAAAATCATCCATCTGAAAAGTTTTAAACATTTTAAATGGAGGCAGAGAGCAGTTAAAGTGTTGACCTTTAGCATAATCTTTCTAGAAGGGTTTAAGCATTTTTTTGCATGAAGGCTGAAATGTAAAAATAATGACTTTTAGATCTTTTTGCAGTATTATACATACACACACATATATATCATCAATCGTATTTATTGAGCGCTTACTATGTGCAGAGCACTGTACTAAGCACTTGGGAAGTACAAATTGGCAACATATAGAGACAGTCCCTACCCAACAGTGGGCTCACAGTCTAAAAGGGAAAGACAGAGAACAAAACCAAACATACTAACAAAATAAAATAAATAGAATAGATATGTACAAGTAAAATAAATAAATAAATAAATAGAGTAATAAATATGTACAAACATATATACATATATACAGGGATATATCTAGATAGATAATAGAAAAACACAGTCTATGCCACTATTCCAAGTGGAGTAGTAAATTCTGGACTTTTTCACCACAGTCCCACAAACTGAGAAAGTTATTAAACGTTCATGAGTATGACCAGACATGTAGCTGGTAATTTTTTGCTTTTTGAAGACATTTTGACCATTTCTGCATGAGATAAGGTGCATTTGTAGTGTAACATTCCTCTTTGGAATTTAATCTGTATACTGTGCTTAAAGTATACAACTCATGGGGATATAATCTTAAGGGAAAAGCAAGGACAAACAAACAGATAAAAAAGTCTAGTCTCACCTTGGTCCTCCGGGATTGTTGATTGGAAAAAAAAAAGCTATTATCAATTGTTAACCTTTGTGGAACGCTGTGAGAACTGATTGTGTTTTGGGAGATAAATTTAGCCGTGGAAATCCGAATTTCTGACCCAGCTTTGGATGAGGCAAAACAGTTTTGGCACCAAATGACATCTAAGAAAATATTCTATTTGGACTTGGGGAGTGATGCAAATCTGGGTCCATACTAGAGCAATCTAGCTGCCCAAGCTCACTGACCTAATTGAAACCAACTCCCTTATCCTGCCTTTGAATCATATTGGTTCCCAGGGTGTATGCATTGGTTCAAGGATTTTGTTTTTTTGAACATTTTTCATTTCACTCTCTGTGAGTAGAAGAATGGCACAGAGAGTAGGGATTGAGGGGAGTGGCGATGGTCAAAATGGAAGCTCTGAAGATGTTATAATAAATATCCTAAATATTTTATAATAATTATCCTAAAATGGAGAAGGGATAAAATAATTAGTACCACTCTACTAAGTATGCACATGCTCTGCAACTTGTTAACAGCCAATAATTATATTGATTATTGAGGGGAATCAATGGAGTTAAATGTTTTTAAAAAGTTCTATTGAACCCAACATTTCTCAAATCATGTACTTCATGAAAGAAAGATTTTTGTAGAAGATGGAATAATAGAAATAAATTCCCTGGATTTTATCCATATTACAATTTCTGAGAAAATTGGAAATGGTCCATTTGTTGAATTTACCTATCGTTCTGTTTATAAATATTTAATACTCTAGTCATTTTTTGATATGAAGGGGTAATACAACCAAATACTTAGTCTGACTGGAGAAATAGCATGTTTCAAATGTTGACTCATTTCCTTTTTTTAAGAGTAGTCTCAAAGAATGGACATAGCATCAACTAGATTTCCAGCTTTACTAGGATATGTGGTTATGAATGCAATCTCACAGGAAAATAGTTATCTTTACTACTTGTAACAAATGGCTGTAAAAGTTACCACAAAAATGACACTGCAAATTCTCATACTGCATTGAACAAGAGACTGAAGACATTTATGTGGTTAAGAAACATGAGGCTTTGATATTTTCTCAAAAGGCCATTTGCAAAGAGGTTTTCCTTTTTTAAAAATCATACTTGCTAAGTGCTTACTATGTGTCAGACACTGTATTAGCCACTGTGATAGGTATAAGTTAATACGATTGGACAGAGTCCATGTCCCATGTGGATCTTACAGGCCTAATCCCCATTTTACAGATGAGGTAACTGAAGCACAAAAGAATTAAGTGACTTGCCCAAGGTCACATGTCAGACAAGTCGTGGAGCTGGGATTAAAAACCTGGTTTATCTGATTCCCAGTTTTAACCTTTATATTGAAAAATATCCTAGAGATATTATGTTGTGAAATTTTGCTTTGAAAAAAAATTATGGTATCAAAATAGACCAGGCTGATGCATAATATTATAGAAAATGTAACACTGTCTTTAAGAATGTGTAACAGCAACCTATAAAATTTAAATTATTTGAACGGAACTAAAACTGACTGCATAAAATTCCTATCTGTTTCCTTCAACTAATTCTTAAGAGATATCAACCTCCATCCTCTTTTATGTGTGAAAACAAAAAGCTCCATAGGGACATTAAGAAGTACAGAACTGCTGATTTCACAAAAGTCAGCAAGCCCTATTCCCCATCTGGAGCTCCCAAGTACATTACAGTGCATCCCCAGTAGCTGTAGAAGAGAGAACCACCCACCTGCAATCTCTTCCTCATCCCCCTCTTGAAATAAGCATAGATTTGTTTTAAGCTAAGAATTGCTTTGTAGATAGCAGAAGCCACACTTGGTCATCTTTCATTCAGCTTCTTAGAATCCTTCCCAGATGGGTTGAGGAGCTATTGGGTGCACACCTAGATGACATTGTGCATAGTAAAATTATTATCATTAATAATATTAATTAATATTATAATAGCAATAATGAAATTATTGTGTGCTTAATACATTTTTCATTTTGATGTTGATATGAATGTGTTCTATGCTTTGTCCCTGGCTTAACTGTGGTAGACTCAACTTTCATTTCATACAGAGATGTAGCTGCAGCCTAATGGTAAATTATCTTATCTCCACTACATACCTGGAGAGTCCTTCATGGCTGCAAAACCCAATGAAAGCAAGGGAATGGAGGTCATACATGACAAGTACATAAAGGGGAACCAATTTTCCTCTGTGTGCACCTGGGAAATCAGTGAAGACACCAGTTTGAACAGGGACAGTCACCTGGATGTAAGCTGTTACCTCAGACAAAATTATTATTCACCCAATCCATTTCTTCCTTCAACTTTTGACAGAATGCCTACTTATTACCTCAATGAAATTAACCACTGCCTGACATCAAAAGAAGTTATTGGACTCTTTGATAGCATTTTAAAAACAACTTAGACTTTCTTCTTGATGATTAAGTCCTTCCTTGAAGCATTTGCACATTTAGTTATGGAACAGATCAAATTTTAATTCCATTTCTCAGTTTGAACCTAGGCTATAAAGGTGCAACACTTGTGTGAACTAATGAATTTGCCTTGCCAGAGTTAACCCAAAATTACTTTGTTGTAATGGGTTTAGTGTAGCTTAAGGATCTTCATCTGTTTCACTGATTACTTCTCATCCTGCACGAGCTAACAATAATGGCATCCTTTATGAAGTACAGGAAAATTTACTCAGGATCAACACTATCTTTGTAATTGAACTATTGAGTGGGAGGCTGCTGGGAGGCATACGAAATGTAAAATGATTTAGCTAATGTTCTTAGAAACAGTTATTGTACATTCACCATAATATTCCATTGTATATGATAACTTTTTCTATCCAAGAAATTTGAAGTAAGGTTGAGGAAGTCAATAAGATTACTTCTGGCAGTACACATTTATATCAAGAAAGAAGAGGTCAAAGAAACCTGTACAGCTTCACTCCATAGGCTAATGAGAGACCAGTTCTCTATTTCATTATATGATCTGGAGTTTCCTTACAGAGCATTTACTACTTAGAGAGCTGGCCACCTGCTTTGAGAAAATGCCTGTTTATCATGATCTTCTCAAACCTCTCTCAAAATAGAAATCCCCTCTCCTGGTAGCTCACCAGGTTGGTTATATGCTACAGTATAGATTGTCAAGCAGTGGTATTTTGATCCCTTCCTATGTGGTGTATTGAACAAAGTGTTTAGGTGAGTATGGTGGCGTGTAAAGACACGATCCTCAAAAGTTAACATTTGGCAGTGTGGGATAGTAGTTATAGCCTGGGAGTCAGAACGACTTGGCTTCAAATCTCAGCTTCACCACTTATTAGCTGTGTGACCTTGGGCAAGTCACTTAACTTCTCTGTGCCTCAGTTACCTCATATGTAAAATGGGGATTAAGACTGTGAGCACCATGTGGAACATTGACTGTGTCCAACATGATTGTCTTGTACCTACACCATTCATCCATGAGATCATATTTATTGAGTGCTTTCCTGTGTGCAGAGGACTGTACTTAGCACTTGGGAGAATACAATACAATAATAAACAGATGCATTCCTTGTCACAGCAAGCTTACGATCTAGAGAGGGAGACGGACATTAATATAAATGAATAAATTACAGATATGTACATAAGTGCTGTTGGGCTGGGAGGGGGTTGAATAAAGGGAGTAGGTCAGGATAACACAGAATGGAGTGGGAGAAGAGTAGAGGAGATTTTAGTGAAAGAAGGAATCTTGGAGGACATGTACCTTCAGTAAGGTGTTGAATGGGAGGAGAGTAATTGTCTGATGGATTTGAGGAGGGAGGGCATTCCAGGCCAGAGGCAGGATGTGGGCAAGGTGTAGGTGGCAAGATTGAGAGGCGAAACTGAGGCACAGTGAGAAGGTTAGCATGAGAGGGGTGAAGTGTGTGGGCTGGATCGTAAGTAGTAAATTAGTGAGGTGAGATAGGAGGTTGCAAGGTGATTGACTGTTTTAAAGCCAGTGGTGAGGAGTTTTTGTTTGATGCAGCCACTGGAGTTTCTTGAGGAGTGGGGAAATGTGTCAAATATTTTTGTAGAAAAATGATACAGGCAGCAGAGTGATGTATGGACTGGAATGGGTAGAGACAGACGGCTGGGAGGTCAGCAAGGAGGCTGATACGGTAATAATAATAAAAATTATTATTATCATGGTATTTGTTAAGAGCTTACTATATGCCAAGCACTATTCTGAATGCTAGGATAGATACAAGGTAATCGGGCTCTCCCACGTGGGGCTCACAGTCTTAATCCCCATTTTACAGATGAGGTAACTGAGACACAGAGAAGTTAAGTGACTTGCCCAAAGTCACACAGCTGATAAGTGGCAGAGCCAGGATTAGAACCCATGATCTCTGACACCCAAGCCCATGCTCTTTCCACTAAATCACACTGCTTGATTAAGGTGGGATAGAATAAGTGATCATAGTAGCATGGTAGCAGTTTGGTTGGAGAGGAAAAGGCAGATTTTAGTGGTGTTGTGGAGGTGGAACTGACAGGATGATGGATTGAATATATGAGCTGAACAAGAGAGAGGAGTCAGGGTAATAATATTAATAATAATAGTAATAATAATGATGGCATTTGTTAAGTGCTTACTATGTGCAAAGCACTGTTCTAAGTGCTGGGGAGGATACAAGGTGATCAGGTTGTCCCACATGGGGCTCACAGTCTTAATCCCCACTTTATAGATGAGGTAACCGAGGTACAGAGAAGTGAAGTGACTTGCCCAAGGTCACTCAGCTGACAAGCGATGGAGCCGGGATTAGAACCCATGACCTCTGACTCCCAAGCCCCGGCTCTTTCCACTTAATACCAAGGTTACTGAATTGTGAGACAGAAAGGATAGTGGTGCTGTCTACAGTGTTGGGAAAGTCAGAGGGAGGACAGGGTTTGGGTGGGAAGATAAGGAGTTCAGTTTTGGGCATGTTAAGCTCGAGGTGACAGAAAGTCATCCAAGTAGAGATGTCTTGAAAACAGGAGGGATTGCAACACAGCAGAGAGGGAGAGAGATCAGGGCTGGAGACGTAGATTTGAGTGTCATCCACTTTGAGTTAGTAGTTGAAGCTATGGGTGTGAATTAATTTTCTGAGGGAGTGGGTGTCGATGAAGTATAAAGGGGATCCAGAACTGAACCTAGGGAGACACCCACTGTTAGGGGGTGGGAGACAGAGGAGAAACCTGTGAAAGGGACAGAGAAGGAGGGGCCGGAGAAAGAACCAGGAGAGCACATTTCAGTGAAGCTGAAGTTGGATAGTGTTTCCAGGATTTTAGTACAAAGCCTGGCATATAGTAAGTTTTTAACAAATACAATAAAACAAATAATAGCAGGGAAGATGGATGTTTGATTAAAATAAATTACAGCAACTGAGTATAAAGATAAGTAAATGCAATAGAGTTGGAAGTGTGGCAAGCACCTAAGTAGGATGGTTGTGATGCCTATAGTGACAGGAAAATTTGGGAGAGGACAGGGTTTGGGAAGGAAGATAAGGAGCTTGTTTTGGACATGTTAAGTTTGAGGTGATGGGAGGACATCCAAGTAGAGATGTCTTAAATCAATCAATCAATCGTATTTATTGAGCGCTTACTGTGTGCAGAGCACTGTACTAAGCACTTGGGAAGTACAAGTTGGCAACATACCTCCTAAAGGTAGGAGGAGATGTGAGCCTGGAGAGAGGGAGATTGGGGAAGAGATGTAGATTTGGGTATCATCTGCAAAGATGGTAGTTGAAACCATGGGAGCAAATGAGTTCTCCAAGGGAATGAGTGTAGATGGGGAATAGAAGGGGACCAAGAACTGACACTTGAGGGACCCCACAGTTAGGGGATGGGAGGGGGAGGTGGAGCCCACAAAGAAAACTAAGAATGAACCTCCAGAGAGATAAGAGAATTAGGAGAGGACAGAGTCAGTGAAGCCAAGGTTGGATAACATATTCTGGAGAAGTGAATGGTCTACAGTGTCAAAGGCAGCTGAGAGGTCGAAGAGGATTAAGATGGAGTAGAAGCCATTGGATTTGGCAAGAAGGAGGTCGTTGGAGACCTTTGAGAGGGCAGTGTCAGTGGAATGAAGGGGACAGAAGCCAGATTGGAGGGGGTCCAGGAGAACATTGGAAGAGTGGAATTTGAGACAGTGGGTGTAGATGACTCCCTCAAGGAGTTTGGAGAGGAGAGGTAGGAGGGAAATGGAACAATAACTGAAGGGTGCTGCGGGCTCAAGGGAGCATTTGTCATTTATAATTCAATATACATACTTTTTTATACTTTATTTACTATACAATACTTTACAATATATATATACTTTATTTCCTATTTGTTAGGTGCTCAGTATGTACCAGGCACTCTACTAAGCCCTGGAATTGATGCACACTAATAAGGTTGGACACAGTTCACGTCCTACATGGAGCTTACAGTCATTCATTCTTTCAATTGTATTTATTGAGTGCTTACCATATGCAGAGCACTGTATCAAGCACTTGGAAAGTACAGTTCATCAATAATGAGAGATAATCCCTGCCACAATGGGCTTACAGTCTAGAGGGGGGGAAACAGACATGAAAACAAGTAAATAGGCATCAATATAAATAAATAGAATTATAAATATTTTCATGTGTAGAAGATAAATGACTTGCCCAAGATCACATAGTAGACAAGTGGCAGAGCTGGGATTAGAACCCAAGTCCTTGAGACTCCCAGGCTTGTGGTCTATCCACTAGGCAATGCTGCTTCTCAGCTTCCTTTCATTCATTCATTCGTATTTATTGAGCACTTACTGTGTATGGAGCACTGTACTAAGCGCTTGGGAAGTACAAGTCGGTAACATATAAAGACGGTCCCTACCCGACAACGGGCTCACAGTCTAAAAGGGGGAGAGAGACAACAAAAAAAAAAACCATGTAGACAGGTGTCAAAACCATCAGAATAAAATGAATTATAGCTATATGCACATCATTAATAAAATATAGAGTATTTATCTTTGTTTCCTGAGCCCTGATTGAGGTCCTTGCCCTGCCTGACCTTGCCCAGACTGTGAAAGATTCCTCTCACCTAAGTTCCTGTTCCCCTGGGGCAGAATCCTTGGATGCGCCTCACACAGGATTCTCCTCCCCTAGTACAAAATCCTTAGATGCACCTCACCTTGATTGCCAAGCACTCGAGTTAATTGTTGTTCACAGAGTCAAAGTAGTCTCTTATGAAATGGCTTCTATGTTACCAGATGGATTCACTCTTGCTCACCACAACCTGCTTGTTAATTTTGCCATCAACCAAAATGTTTCAGCATTGCTCACGTCTTTGGCAATGGTGATAGATACCCTTTGTTTTCAGACCCACAGTCTTATTCATTCCCCAGTAGTCAGTCTTTTGGAAAATTACTTATGTATTTGCTGTTCTCATGGATACCTGTAGCTTGTTTTAATAGGGCTGCTGTGAATTGGTCTTGCACTTTTTTATCTATTGATTTTGAGGAAAGAGTATAGTACTGGGAGTCATGAACCTTGGGTTCTAATATTAGACTTACTGCATGACCTTGAGAAAGCTGTTTTGTACCCCAGGTTTCCCCATATGTTCAATGGAAACCAAGGACAGAACGGCCTAGAGGAGAGAGCATGATAGTAAATACCATAAATTATTAGAACACATTCAGAGGATTGAAATGGGGGACCACATTGTTATCTAACCATAAATGAGAATTAAAATTAGCCATCCTATATTTATGACTATTAAAGGAAGATGTGGAATTAGGAGCTGCAACTAGGATCCAATTAAAAGTTTTGCAAAGGCTTCAGGAACCTTGGCTCAACCACATTTCCAAATACGGTAATGATAAAAATCAGGATTTAATCACTAAGTTAATAGGAAAATATCAATAATCAATCAGTCATGGTATTTATTGAGCACTTATTGTACGCAGATCACTAGGGAAGTGTGAGAGTTGGTAGATCCCTGCCCACAAGGAGTTTACAGTCTACAGGAAACGTTAGAGTCAAGGTTTACAGTTAGAGCCGTAGATGTTTAAGACTATCAGAACCAAGCCGAGAATTTGATTAATAGAAGTCAATCATTGCATGCTAGCCTGAGAACTCCGCTTGGGGAAAATGTAGTTTAATTATAAAAACTTTCAAACAAACATAATGATAAAATTCACCTTTACCTTTGTACTCTAGGGAAACCTTAGACAGAAAAAAGTACATTGATTACATGAAGAACTCCTCTGACTGGATCTTAGCAGAGGAGGAAGGCAGCCCACCTTATAATCAATGGAAAGCTCCCAATGCTTGACTTCCATTTACCCTGCCCTCATGGAACGCTGGTCCAGATGACTTTCTAGGAAAAGGGAGATCTCTCCCACTGTTGGAAGAAGGTTCAAGCCTCTTCCCAAAATGTACCCCAAAATTCTGGTGGAGAGTTTGTCCTTCCATCAGACTTATGACCTTGCTACCCTCACAAAAAATAATAAATGAATTCATTAGGTTTATGTGTTTAGTGCTACTTTTTAATTCATTCATCATTTTACTTTGCTTCCACTTTGAATTAAAAAAAAACAACTAAATTTCCCTCTTGTTTCCTTTACTTTTTACACAACTCATGAGAGCAAGATCAGGAAAATAAACAAATGCAAGTGATTTAGACACCATTCCAAAATGGAGGTCATTTTTTGAGAAAGTCTTCATTCAGATGATTTTTTTTGTTCTCATTAGCACTCAAGTCTGATACAATACCAAGGTGAAAAAGGTTTATGTAGTAAGCACTTCCTGTCATTAGTCAGCTAATGGCAAGGTAGATGTGCTATTAATACCTTTTATTGCAGGAAGTAAAATAGGGACAAAATATTATTGATTGGCTCGTATACTTCCCTTGGCACTGGCAGGGGAATGCCGAAGGTCAGGCGAGTGGACAGCAAAATGGAAAGAAAAGACAAGGGAAATGAATAAGACCAAAATGATACATGCCACTCTGTGAGCCCGTTTCTAGACTGTGAGCCCGTTTCTGGACTATGAGCCTGTTGTTGGGTAGGGAGACCATCTCTATATGTTGCCAACTTGTACTTCCCAAGCGATTAGTACAGTGTTCTGCACACAGTAAGTGCTCAGTAAATACGATTGAATGAATGGATCTGTCAAATATGAAGAGGGAGAGCATTCCCAGCCAGCAGCAGGATATGTATCCCCCCCAGCGCTTAGAACAGTGCATCACACATAGTAAGTGCTTAACAAATGCCATCATTATTATCGTTATTATTATGGGCGAGAGACAGGAAGCAAGATAGAGCAGATCAAGGTACAGTGAGTAGGTTAGCATTAGAGAAGCAAAGTGTGTGGGCTGGGTTGTAGTGGGAAAGCAGCAAGAAATGTCAAATGTAGGAATGCCGGGATTCATAAGATATACTAGGAACCCAATTAGGTCTAGTTTTATCTGATTCTGAAAATAGCGGTCTTATCTATACCACTCAATCCTTGATAACATCAGTATGCTCTTCCCTTTGGCAGATTCAGCAAAATGCTGAAGAATTTTCTATCGAAAAACATACCTACTCCTTAAAGACCTAGATATTACATGTTCACCATCCCTTAAGACCAACTTTATAGTTGTGCTTTAGAGAATAATTGTTGGGAATCTATTTTTCCTTCTTGAGAAATGGCAATGGCCCACTGAATTATGAAGGAATTCAGGGGAATAGATGTCTAACTTAATATCTTCAAAATAGGTTTTATCTTTCCAAAGATTCCCTTGTCAATAGATAACAAAGATATACTTCACATCAGCACTCTTTATAAAGTCACCTCTTCCTGTTGAATATTTCATAGCACGGTCAGGTTATTTAGATCAGTAAGGTTCTGTATTTCCACCATTATAATTTTTCATGTCAGTGTAGCCCAATTATAGGGAAACTGTAGCATGACACTGCTTTATTAAAGCTGACACTTTACCTTTCATCTCTATCCCTCCCTTTCTCTCTCTCTCTCTCTTTCTATATATATATATATATATATGTATATTCAATCGTATTTATTGAGCGCTTACTGTGTGCAGAGCACTATACTAAGCACTTGATATAAATGTGTATATATATATATATATGTGAATATATATACACACACATACCATTAGCATTAACATTCAGATATTGTTTCTCTATCAACAAATCTGCTTCAAAATATTTGCTTGAAATCAAATTTGCTTACCAGTCAGCCACATATAAAATATAATTTAAAGCCCTGGGTTCACATTACTGCAGTTCAGTCATTTAGAGAATAGAGAACTTATAAGTCAGTCTCATTACTGACTGAAGGCAGCCTATGAATTTCACAGACACTTTCATTGTTTCCTATCCTGAACTGATTTATACAGTAGGTATTTCACGTGTTTAAAAACATCTTTCTCTGAACCATACCAATAGGTGGTGTAATTTATGTAGTAAAAAATGGGGGAAATATACCAACACAATTTTCAACATCACTTTATTAACCAAGCTCAGGAATGCCAAACACTCATACAGATTGCTCTCATAAAACTGCCAGTTTACTTCTGTGTTTGTTGTGTCTCTTTTTAAACTAGAATTCTATTCAGATGTCTAAAATTTATGTAGTTGGGACACACTAGTAAACGTGTGAGAGGTTACTTCCCATCCCTGTGCAAAAATCTTTGTGGCATCAATTGTGGTCAGATCAGCAAACTTTCTTCAACTTCTCCCATTTCACTGACTCTGCCCTCCAATATACTATCCTCACCCCTCTCTAACCTGGATCCATTTCCTCAACCTTATCTTTTCCCTGCTAGGCCCTTGCCCACCACATCTCATTCCCAACCCAGCATGCTTTCATTTTTCAAAACTGTTTTCCAGGCCTTCCCCGATTAAACCATCTTTTCACTAGGCCCCTCCCTCTTCCACATTATAAATCCATTTGGATCTGTGCCCTTTGGGCATTTGGTAACTTGTCGCACAGGACTTGTGTACATATCCATTAATAAAGGACCCTGATGACCTTGTTTCTACCCCAGCACTTAGAACAGTGCTTGGCACATGGTAAGTGCTTAACAAATACCATAATAATTATTCTTATTATCATTGGTTCAATCTTTCATCCTATCCCAACTGGATTACTGCATCAGCCTCCTCTCTGATCTCCCTTCCTCCTGTCTCTCCCCACTTCAGTCTATGCTTCACTCTGCTGCCCAGATCATCTTTGTGCAGAAACGCTCTGGGCATGTTACTCCCCTCCTCAAAAATCTCCAGTGGCTGCCTGTCAACCAACTAATCAAGCAAAAACTCCTCACTATCGGCTTCCAGGCTCTCCATCACCTCGCCCCCTCCTACCTCACCTTTGTTCTCTCCTTCTACAGCCCAGTGTGCACCTTCCACTCCTCTGCTGTTAACCTCCTCACTGTGCCTCATTTTCTCCTGTTCTGCCGTCAACCCCTGGCCCATGTCCTACCTCTGGCCTGGAATGCCCTCCCTCCACACATCTGCCAAACTAGCTCTCTTCCTCCCTTCAAAACCCTACTGAAAGCTCATCTCCTCCAGGAGGCCTTCCCAGACTGAGCCCCCCTTATCACCTGCGCCTCCTCCCCTCACTATCACCCCCCCCTCCCTCTGCCCTGCTCCCTTCCCCTCCCCACAGCACTTCTGTATATTTGTACATATTTATTACTCTATTTTATTAATGATGTGTATATATCAGTAATTGTATTTATTGTGATGGTATTGACACATGTCTACTCGTTTTGTTTTGCTGTCTGTCTCCCCCTTCTAGACTGTGTGCCTGTTTTTGGGTAAAGACTGTCTCTAAATGTTGCCTAATTTTACTTTCCAAGCACTTAGTACAGTGCTCTGCACACAGTAAGCACTCAATAAATACGATTGAATGAATGAGTCTTGCCGGAAGAATAGGGTAACAGGGATGGAGTGGGGGAGGTGGGTAAGAGTGGTGCTAGGAATGAGGAGGGGTTGGATTGAGAAGGATGAGGATGGGTGTTGGGAAGAAAGAACTGATTAGATTGAAGAGATTGAGGGGATATGGTGGGTCAGATAAATTTCAGGTTCATTAAAGCAATAACTGCTTAATCTGGTGGTTCTGTTGATTAGTTGCTGAATTGAATATAGGTCTTTGTGTCCCTGAGTGTGAAGAGGCAAATATTGAGGGTTGGTTTATATGAATGCAGGCAGCTTTTTGCTGTGTAAAAAGCTGCTGAGAGGCAGTTTCTCACTGGTAAGACAGTCTTTGAGGACATGGGTCATGTCTACTAATTCTATTGTACTTTACCAAGTGCTTAGTGAAGTGTTCTTTGGCACTCGCAAAGTGCTTACTATCTGCTATAGCCCAGGAAGATCCATAAAAGGTCAGAGATATCCATCCCCCAGGAGCTCACAGTCTAAATGAGGGGGAAACTCGGTATATATTTCCCATTCTGCAGAAGAGGAGACTGAAGCACAAAGAAGCAAGTGACTTGTGCAAGGTCCTGCAATGATTCTTCTTTTTTTATTCTGGGATATGACTATATCTAATTTGTACATTCTGCTGCTGGAAGTTAATTTTATTTTAGGGGGATAGTGAAGTGTGTGGTTAACAACTAGCTTTGGGAAATCGACATGGTATTATTTTCCTTAAGTATTATCTCTCCTCTAACTCAGGGACACTTTACTGTGCAAGATGATTATGAACTAGGGGGTGGGGGGACGAGTAGAGCCAGAGTAAAAAGAGAGTTAGAGGAAGTAATGAAGGAAAGCTGTTGAATTGGATAGGCCTTAGAAAATACAGGAACAAAGTGCCACTAACATAATCATATTCATGAATGACTAAAGAAGGTGTAATTCATTCCAATCACTTATTGCATATTTATTCTATGTGAAACACTTGGTTAAGAGCTGGGGAGAATATGTTTTTATTAACCTTCTTAAATTCTCTTACATCCGGTTTCGTATTTGTATTATTATTTGTAACTACTATTTTTGCATTGTTATTGTTAGTATTATTTGTATTATTTTTATAACTCTGAGTGATATTTGAACAGTATTATTTATAATAGGCATATGGGGAATGTAGGTGATCCACAGGCCCAAGTGGAAACCTGACACTAAGTGTAGTGAGCCCCCAACAAGCTGCCTTGTTAATGACTGTTTGTGATCCCAGGAACAACAAGGGAGAGACTTTGCAGAGACACTAATGTGCTGTAATTGAGGAAGGTGATTGCTGGCCTGTGGAGAGGCAGAGCATAGAGGGAGGAGGGGCTTTCTATCCCTGTTCTACCCAGTAACCGGCCTGGATCAATCAGTGACTGCACAGCTGCCATGCCTAAGGCACATAAAAGGCGGTTGCTTTGGGGCATGCTGAAATAGGTGTACCTGGAGGCAGCATAGGGGCAGTCTGAGATGCAGAGAGAAGCAAGCATTGAAGCAGCCAAAGGCAGCAGCACTTGGAAGCAGAAAGAAGAAGCATTGGTGGAATGGGCTCCTTTGACCACAGAGTGGTATTGGACCCTTGGGTGATGGAGTGAGTGTGTGTATGTATATGTCTCTCTTTTGCATGTTGGTAAAACTAAGTAAGATACTTTTCATAGTAACCTTGGTGATCAGTGGTATAGTTTGAACTCTAATATGTGTCACCGAGGCTCCCCTGGTCCAGGAATAATAATAATAATTATAATGGCATTTATTAAGTGCTTACTATGTGCAAAGCACTGTTCTACATGCTGGGGAGTTTACAAGGTGATCAGGTTGTCCCACGTGGGGCTTCAGAGTCTTAATCCCCATTTTAGTCCTGTCTGGACTACTGTATCAGCCTCCTCTCTAATCTCCCATCCTCTTGTCTCTCCCCACTTCAATCCATACTTTACGCCGCTGCCCGGATTGTCTTTGTCCAGAAATGCTCTGGGCATGTTACTCCCCTCCTCAAAAACCTTCAGTGGCTACCAATCAACCTACGCATCAGGCAGAAACTCCTCACCCTGGGCTTCAAGGCTGTCCATCACCTCGCCCCCTCCTACCTCACCTCCTTCCTCTCCTTCTACAGCCCAGCCCGCACCTTCCACTCCTCTGCTGCTAATCTCACCGTGCCTCGTTCTCACCTGTCCCACCGTCGACCCCCGGCCCACGTCCTCCCCCGGGCCTGGAATGCCCTCCCTCTGCCCATCCCCCAAGCTAGCTCTCTTCCTCCCTTCAAGGCCCTACTGAGAACTCATCTCCTCCAGGAGGCCTTCCCAGACTGAGCCCCCTGCTCCCTCTCCCCCTGCTCCCTCTCCCCCTGCTCCCTCTCCCCCTGCTCCCTCTCCCCCTGCTCCCTCTCCCCATCCCCCCATCTTATCTCCTTCCCCTCCCCACAGCACCAGTATATATGTTTGTACGTATTTATTACTCTATTTTACTTGTACATATCTATTCTATTTATTTTATTTTGTTAATATGTTTGGTTTTGTTCTCTGTCTCCCCCTTCTAGACTGTGAGCCCACTGTTGGGTAGGGACCGTCTCTATGTGTTGCCCACTTGTACTTCCCAAGTGCTTAGTACAGTGCTCTGCACACAGTAAGTGCTCAAATACGATTGATTGATTTTACAGATGAGAGAACTGAGGCACAGAGAAATTAAGTGACTTGCCCAAAGTCACACAGCTGACAAGTGGTGGAGCCGGGATTTGAACCGATGACCTCTGACTCCAAAGCCCATGCTCTTTCTGGTTGGTATGAACTGGAGGCTTGTGATGCACAGCTGGTTGGAATGGCACAAAATCTGATCAAATGTATATATTGCAGGTTGATCATACTCCCTAAAATTGGGGTATGTGTTAAGTGTATTAAGTTTGTGCTACTGTATTAAGCTCAGGGGTAGATAAAAGATAACCAGATTGGAAACAATCCTTGTTCAACATGTGGCTCACGTGCTAAGTAGGAGGGAGAACACATGTTTTATCTTCATTTTACAGATGATGATAATAATGATTGTAACTGTTAAGCACTTAATATGTGTCAAGCACTGTTCTAAGCACTGGGTTAGATACCAGGCTGTCCCACATGGAGTTCACAGTCTTAATCACCATTTTACAGATGAGGGAACTGAGGCATAGAGAAGTGAAGTGGTTTGCCCAAGGTCACAATGCAGACAAGTGGTGGAGTCAGGATTAGAACTCATGTCCTCTGACTCCCAAAGCCCATGTTCTTGCCCCTAGGCCATGCTCACAGAGAAGTTGAGCAACTTGCCTAATGTCACAAAGTAGGCATGTGTCAGAGATGAGATTGTATCCAAAGTTTGATATATCAACGTGGCTCAGTGGAAAGAGCACGGGCTTTGAAGTCAGAGGTCATGGGGTCAAATCCTGGCTCCACCAACTGTCAGCTGTGTGACTTTGGGCAAGTCTTTTAACATCTCTGGGCCTCAGTTACCTCATCTGTAAAATGGGAATTAAGGCTGTGAGCACCCCGTGGGCCAACCTGATCACCTTGTAACCTCCCCAGTGCTTAGAACAGTGCTTTGCACATAGTAAGTGCTTAATAAATGCCATCATTATTATTATTAGTAGTAGTAGTATTATCCTCTTTGGAAAATTATTTTTCAGTGACTTTTGCACAATAAGCAATCCCCAAACTGAACCAGAATCAATCAGTCCTATTCATTAAGTGCTTATGGTGTGCAGAGTACTGAACTAAGGGCTTGGGAGAATACAATATTACCGAGTCGACACAATTCCCTGCCCACAGTGAGCATAGAATTTAGATGGGGAGACCAGACAGTAATATAATATCTATAATGATACATGAGTAAATCGTTTATGGATAAATACATAAGTGCTGTGGGGCTGAGGGAGGGATGAAAAAAGGGAGTAAGTCCAAGTGCAATGTGTGATGTAGAGAGAAGAGGAAATGAAGGCTTAGAGAAGGCCTCTTTGAAGAGAAGTGCTTTCAATAAGGCTTTGAAGGTGGGGAGAGTAATTATCTGTCAAATATGAAGAGGGAGAGCATTCCCAGTCAGTGGCAGGACATGGGTGAGAGATAGGAAGCAAGATAGGGGAGACTGAGGTACAGTGAGTAGGTTAGCATTAGAGAAGCAAAGTGTGTGGGGTGTGTTGTAGTGGGAAAGCATTTAAGAAGGTAAGATTGAAGGTGATTGAGTGTTTTAAAGTTGATGGTGAGGAGGTTTTGTTTGGTGCAGAAGTGGATGGGAGACCACTGGAGGTTCTTGAGGAACAGGGAAACAAAGACTGAATGTTTTTGCTGCATAGTTCATTTTTCTACAAGAGTGGAGTATGGGCTGGAGTGGGGATGAGTCAGGAGGCTGGGAGGTCAGCAAGGAGGCAGAAACAGTAATCAAGGCAGGATAGGCCAAGCGCTGGCATTAATGTAATAGGAATTTGGGTGGATTTAAGTGATGCTGTGAAGTTTGTATTGACAGGATTTAGTGACAGATTAATATGTGGGTTAAATGAGAGATGAGTCAAAGATAACCCTTAGGTTATGGGTTTATGAGACAGAAATTACGGCAATGTTGTCTACAGTGATGGGGAAGTCAGGGGATAACAGGGTTTGAGTGGGAAGATGACCAGAGTAATACTGGCCTTTAAACTGGCATGTAAAAACATCAGCACACTAACACACTGTAATAAATCCTTCTTCTTAACCTTATAAAGCTCTCTTATTGGGCTGTATAAATGTTTCCACATCTTGAAGAACCCTGAATTCTTCTTGGGTATTGTTGGGGAGGCTGAAGGGAAGAAGTGAATGGAGCTATGGGGAATAAGCAATAACGTTACAATGAGGATGACTCAGCTAGTCAATCGATCAGTAAATCAATATATTACCTGTGTATTCTAATGCAGAGCACTGAACTAAGCACTTAGATACTATTAGGCATGATCCCTTTCCTTAAGGACCTTGCAAACTACTGTGGGAGACAGACACTGAATCAATAGAGTCTAAAGATATGGTAGGCCTGGCTCCCCTTATCCAGCTAGCTAGTACTCTACTATTAGAGAAGCAGCGTGACTTAGTGGAAAGAGCACGGGCTTGGGAGTCAGAGGTTATGGGTTCTAATCCAGTCTCTGCCATTTGTCTGCTGTGCGACTTTGGACAAGTCATTTAACTTCTCTGAGCCTCAGTAACCTCATTTGTAAAATGGTGATTAAGACTGTGAGCCCCACGTGGGACAACCGGATTACCTTGTATTACCCCAATGCTTAGAACAGTGTTTGGCACATAGTAAGCACTCAACAAATACCATCACTTACTTGAACCATTCTTACAACACCCTAAACGCAGAAGAAGTCAGGTCTAAGTTCAGATTTCACTGCTGTGATGCCTCTTCCCAAGCATTTAGCCCTTGCCCTTCTCACCCAGGATTCAGGACTCCTGTAATCCAGAGTCCTGCCTAATGCCTTGATTCAGACCACAGTCACTTCCACTAAAAATACCACAATTATTATTAATTTATTATACATCCTATTAAGCTCATTTTCCTGTACTAGAGGCAGGTAGAATCAAACTTGGGAGGAAATTGAGAAATCAATCAGTGGTTCCCAGTAGGGGTATATGAGCCCTATTAATCTCTTTCCAGAAATCACCATTAAGAAGCATCTGAGTTCTAATGTTGACTCTGTGACCTTAGGTAAGTCATTCCCCATTTTTAAAGCCCTCTGTTCTTCTCCAGGAAGCCTTGTCTGACCAATTCACATCACCTCAGTTACACTGAGTTACACCAACCCTCATGGACTTTGAATCTTTCTTCAGCCCTAATGTTTGTGTATATGCTTTATTTGTTTCTTTACATGATTTAAGGATTGTATATTCAATTATATCATCAGCTGTTTAGTTCTTCCTCTAGCTTTCACTAGCCATAAATAACTCTGTCTCCTCAATTTAAATTGTAAGCTCCTTTAGGACAGGGAATTAGTGTCTCTCTACTGTTACGCTCTCCCAGAAGTACCTAGAATAGTGCTTAGAATTCAGAAGGGACTCAATAAATGTCATTGGTGAATTCATTAACAGAATATTTGTCAGTATATTGACAGCTATTCCTACAGCTTCAGGAAAACTAAATTATGAAACACCTAATAGAAATTCCCTTTGTTCTCTCAGAAACAGTAGAAAGTGTTTTAGGGATTTTTATCGTCAAGTTGCATAAAGAGCCCTGTAAATCTTTTTTATACTCTTGTTGCATGTATAATTTATACTTATACCGTGAGTTATTTTAGATCTATCTGATCATTTAGTTATTTACATGGAAAATTCCCTGACTTTGATCTGTAACTATAGAGGTGCCAATACTACGTCATAGCAAATTGAACATATTCCCCATTTTTTTAGGAAAAAAGTCACACAGATCATCCTGGTTTTTGGTGGTTCTCTAATAAAGCTTCAAATATTAATTAGATTTTAAACTATGGAATATGTTTTTAGAATATATTTTTAATGTTCCAGATTGTTAAATCATGCCAACCTTGTCAGATCAAGTTTGCAAAAACTTTTTGGTATCGATTGGTCTTGGTTTCATCATGTCTTTTAAAGAAGATTGCTTTCAGACTCCACAATGTGTGAATGCTGATTAGAACAACCCATTTACTGTATAACTGACAGAGAATTATAATGAATCTTTTGGTATACATACCTTTAAAACTTTTTGAAGAATAAATAGCTTAGTATTACAAGGTTAAATCAAGGATCTAAAACAAAATTTTGCAAATCCAGTTTCAGTATCCAAGATAACATTAAGCACAAAACTCGAGTGAATTTCAAGAAAGAACCTTATGAAATTTTATTCTAAAAATTGGTGAATAATGTGGTGATCTTCAATGATGAAATTAATAAAGTCATCTTATAACTACCTTTAGTGTCTACTTGGGAAAGTGCTCAGTCTGCTATTAGAAACAGAACTGAAGTCAGAGAGATAGAAAGGGAAATATAAAGCTTATTTAGAAAGGCAAATTCCAGAGATCAGAGACCAAATTTTCCAGAATCCTCTGGGAATAAGATCCCATCAACATATCAGGGAGCACCTTTTTAAACTTAGAAATGGGAATGTCTGCCTCCTGCAGTTTTGTTGACCATGTCCCAAGTGCTTATTTTTTAGTAGGGTGACCACTGATGGCACCAAAAAATTACAGAGAGAATCTATTTGCCAACTCCTTCCTCAATGTACACATTTTTAATTTAATGATTAATGACTATTAAAAAATACTGAGAATATAAATGTGTGTTTCTATTGTGGGGTGAGAAAATATTTATTTAGAAACTAGGAAAACAATTGCTCTTGCATTACTCACAGAACATATAATAGTAAGGAATGGTGGCATTTGTTAAACACTTACAATGAGGCCAGCACTGTACTGAGCATGGGGGTAGATAGGAAAAAACAAAAACCAATCAGATTGGAAACAGTCCCTATCCCACATGAAGCAAAAAGTCTAATGGGGAAGGAAGAACAGTTATTTAATCCCTGTTTTGCAGATGCTGAAACTGAGGGACAGACAATTGAATGTCTCAACAAAGGTCACACAGCAGGTAAGTGACAGAACCAGAATAGAACCTAGGTCTTTTCCATGCCCTTTCCACTAGACTACACTTCTTTCCCTGGACAAATGTAAAGAATGCTGAGAATATACAATTCTCATTTATGTATGCCATCATAAGAGCTTACACAAAGAAATGGAGGCATTCCTGGAATCATATACTTTCCAGTCTTTAAAAAATTAAAATGCTGAAAAATGAGGTATCCAGTGACCAATCAGCATCAAACTTGGTACAGAACTAATGAAAACTGTACTTTCCAAAATAAAATAGGACAAATGTCAACCCTACTAGTGAGTATGCAATCAGAACACTGTCTGCGTCTCAGTAAGTTTGTCTGAGTTTAAGGTAGTCTGTCCATGTTTTTATGCTGTCCTGGATAGTGAAGTGTGAACACTTGATTCTGATTTATCATTCCTATTTTTTTTCTCCCTGTTACAAAAGTAAACTTCCTGTGTCTGAACTGAAAGTTTGAAAGTGTCTGAAGGTAACATGAATTTACTGAATTTCCCTAACAGCAACTCTGCTAAATCAGATTTCACTTAATATCACCAGGGTAGAAATTGTAGTACCGTGGCTTAGAAACTTGATTCTGTCCAAAATGAACTGAGTGTAACAGTACATGTTCAACAAATTAGGCAAAATTCTAAGTATCTCAAAATAGCTACCTGTAAAACTGTTTTTTGTTAGCTGTTTACTGTATGCCAAGCATCTGGGGTAGATAATCAGGTCCCACATGGGGCTCACAGTCTAAAAATGAGGGAGAACAAGTATTCAATGACCATTTTGCAGATGAGGGAACTGAGGCACAGAAAAGTTAAATGACATGCCCAAGGTCACACATCAGGCACGTCGCAAAGCTGAGATTTAAAACTAGGTCCTCTGGCATAGCTTGAGATGCTAAGATGCTATTTAGAGGAGAAGCAGCATGGCCTAGTGGAAAGAGCATGAATCTGGGAGTCAGAGGGATCTAGGTTCTATTCCAATCTAAAGCCATTAAAAAAAAAAAAAAAGTCCTGGGAGTCCCAAGCCCATGCTCTTTTCACTAGGCAACTCTATTTCAGAGAACATTATCTTTTAAATTGCAAAGTATATTTGGATTTGGATTTTGGGAGAATATTGATACAAAACAATAAACATTATATTGTGTTATTTCTCTAAATCACTTGTTCTATAAATAATTAATTTTTTCTTTTACTATCAACTGACCTAAGTATTGATCATCTATTTGCTGATTTTTAAAACCATAGGTTTCATGCTTCCAAAAGGTACTTAGCCTGGAAATGCAAATCCTCAGAGTATGACTTTTTTTAAAAAAATAATAATAATGATGGCATTGTTAAGCACTTACTATGTGCAAAGCACTGTTCTAAGTGCTGGGGAGGATACAAGCTGATCAGGTTGTCCCATGTGGGGCTCACAGTCTTCATCCCCATTTTACAGTTGAGGTAACCGAGCCACAGAGAAGTTATGTGACTTGCCCAAAGTCACACAGCAGACAAGCGGCGGAGTGGGATTAGAACCCATGACCTTTGACTCCCAAGCCCAGCTCTTTCCACTGAGCCATGCTGACAAAGAGGAAAGTTTTAGTGATGAAAACATTTGTAAGTGTTTCAGAAGTAATAATGCAGGAGATACATGATGACATAATATGAAAAAAAAAACAGATGAGTATAAAGTGAGTTATTGCTGGAGAACAGACATCCAGGACAGAGATGAATAGCATAATCCAACATTTTGTCAGCTTCTTGTTAGACTAATGTTTCAGAGGCTAAGACTCTTTAGAACTGCAAAGTGAGTGAACATGTGTGGGGAGAGAGAAATGATACTAGCCACAGTCTAGCAGTGTATTTTGGTTGAACATGGCTAAACAAATAAAATATACTCAGAAAATGAATGGAGGGAAACTAGTTGAAGGAATGTCTGTCTTCATGGCACATGAAGTGATAGTGAATACAAGTTTCAGAAATTCTTAGTATTACAAAAACAACTTTGGTGACCCAATTGCCATCTTTCTTTGAACAATCGATTCTTTACAATATACTTAGACCCCCTTTTATAGCTGACATTGTTCCATTTCTATAGAGGACTGCATCAATAGTCCTGGTCAGTCAAGTCCAATGACTTGACACCTGTCCACATGTTTTGTTGCTTGTCTCCCCCTTCTAGACTGTGAGCCCATTGTTAGGGACTGTCTCAATATGTTGCCAACATGTACTTCCCAAGTGCTTAGTACACTGCTCTGCACACAGTAAGTGCTCAATAAATACAATTGAATGAATGAATAGAGGAATGCTTCTGAAAAAGACAACTCTGATTAATATTAAAGTTTTTTTTTAAAGGGTCATTTTATTAGAAATTCAAGAAGCTGTCAGGCACATATTGAACAGCATAAGAATCACTTATTCCTAAATTAATAAAACATGTCAATTAGATAATTGGTTTTATTCATGTCAGATATACTCCCTATATCTTTCTAAATATAGATGCAGATGCATGGCACACTAAACTCAGTTCAAATACTTGTCGTGAAACTGAAGCTCAAAAAAATTATTTTCACTGCTCTTTTTGGGTTGCTAGGAAGTTAACTTTTGTCATCAGAGCTAAAAATACATCGTTTGCCTTGTATTATTATTATCAGTATTCTCATGTATAAGTACTTGCTATGTGTCAAATATTGTTCTAAGCACTGGGGTAGATAAAAGTTGATCACATTGGAGAAGGTCCTTCCCACATAGGGCTGATAAATTGAACTTCAGTGTGGCTTAGTGGATAGAGCAGGGGCCAGGAAATCAGAAGAAACTGGGTTCCAAACCCGATGTCACCACATGTGTGCTCTGTGACCTTGGGCAAATCATTTAACTTCCCTGGGCCTCAGCTACAGCCAACTTGTACTTCCCAAGTGCTTAGTACAGTGCTCTGCACAAAGTAAGTACTCAATAAATACGATTGATTGATTGTAAAATGGAGATTAAGAATGTGAGCCCCATGTGGAACAGGAACTGTGTCCAACCTGCTTAACTTGTATCTACCCCAGTGCTTGGCACAGAATAAACACTTGAGTACCATAAGTATTATAATTATTATATTAACTTTGAGTGATATGGATATCAAACTTTCAAAGGGCCATTAATGATATTTTTGAAGGATTTAGCACATTCAAACCCAGCAGTGATATAATAAATGATAAAAAATTAAAATTGTGGTATTTAAGTGCTTACAATGTACCAGGAAAATTGGGTTGGGCACAGTCCCTGTCCCACATCGGGATCACAATCTAAATCAGCGTGGTCTAGTGGCTAGAGCACAGGCCTGGGATTCAGAAGAATCTCAGTTCTAATCCTGCTCTACCACGTGTCTGCTGTGTGACCTTGGGCAAGTCACTTTACTTCTCTGTACCTCAGTTACCTCATCTGTCAAATGGGGATTAAGACTGTGCACCCCATGTGGGAGAGGGACTATGTTCAACCCAATTTGCTTATATCCAACGTAGTGCTTAGTACAGTGCCTGGCACAAAGTAAGCAATTAAATACCACAACTACAGATTTTACAGATGAGGTAGCAGAAGCATTCTCTCTCAGGGTCACAACTGGAGGGTTTCCAGTACTCTACCAGTCACAATTACAGGAGGGAGAGTCAAGCAGAGGCCTACCCATTCCATTCCTAGCTTGGGCAGGGGCTAGTGAGTGAAAGACAATCTGCTACAAGTCAAAACTCACCCGTGCGCCAAAGGAGGCAATAGTAAACCACTTCTGCATTTATGCAGAAGTATCTATTGGATGGATCCATAGATCCATGTATCTATGGATACACTACCAGAACAATTGCAGATGGAAGTGGGGCGTTCTGGGAGAGATGTGTCTATGGCGTCGCTATGGGCCAGACACGACCTGACAGCATAAGGCAACAACAATAACAACTGAAACACAGAAAAATGAAGTGACGCACAAGGTCACATAGACAAGTGGTAGAGCTGGGATTAGGACTCATAAACTTCTGAGTCCCAGGCCCATGATCTGTCCACTAGGCCATAAAATTTAAATTAGAAATATGATATCAGAAAACTCTATTTCAAAACCACATGACCTAGAATAGTCATAAAAGACATGACCAAGTGGAGTGCTTGCCTCATGAGGAAGATTCTGCCCGCAAATTAGAGAGCAGCCTAAATTTGCTAAACCACATGGGCTGAAACCCAATTATAAATTTACCTTGAATTATAATTTGATAACATATAGGTGGACTCTAATAATGGTATTTAAGTGCTTACTATGTGCCAGGCAATGTATTAAGCGCTGTGGTGGTTACAGGCAAATCATGTTGCTCATCAAGCAGGTCATGGGTTCTAAAATGGGCTCTGCCACTTGTCAGATGTGTGATTTTTGGGCAAGTCACTTAATATCTCTGTGCCTCAGTTACCTCATCTTTAAAATGGGGATTAAGAATGTGAGCCCCACGTGGGTCAACCTGATCACCTTGTATCCCCCCTAGCACTTAAAACAGTGGTTTGCAAATAGTAAGTGCTTAACAAATACCATTATTATTATTAGTAGTATGTTGGACATAGTCCCTGCCCCACTTGAGGCTCACAGTCTAAATCCCCATTTTACAGATGAGGTAGCTGGGGCCCAGAAAAGCAAACTGCTTTGCCCAAGGTCACACAGAAAAGTGGCAGAGGTAGAATTAGAACCCACGACCTTCTGACTCCCAAGTCCGTGCTCCATTGACTGTGCCATTAAAAATCAAGATTATTGATTAATTATTTTCAGCTATTATTGATATATAATTCTTGCTGTACGACCTACAATCTTTCTGCAGAAACCTATAATGAAACATCACAAAAGCTTAAAATAGAAAGGTTTCTGATGTTGTATTCATTAGGAATGGTTAAAAAAGCACATAGATATAAAGGACAGTTAACCAAGACCCAGGATCAAATAGTTTGTGACAGACCTGATATAGTGTTTCAGTTAGTAGTTTTTACTGAGTTCACTGTACTAATTGCTCAGGAAATATGATAAAGTAATTATAAAATGATGCCTTGATGAAGCATTGTGAATTTATTTTAATTTGTTGTTGGACCTTTTTTTAATGAGAAAATAATGTGTTTGAGGATCTGAAAAATATTATGCATGGGCTTTTTTATGTTGTCACACTTAATAGTGTCATACCAAATGCCAGATGAAGGCAATCTTACATTTGGCACAGATCCACATCCAAATTTGCTCAGAAACTGAATAACATGTCATTCTGAGTTGTTACAGCTCAAACGTCCAGGTGAAAAAAATTTGAAATAGGCCAGGCTCTAGATCTGAAAGAACCTTTGATTTAAGAAAGATGATAGTGCCATGTACATTGTAGATTGAAGAATTTTTCTGTTGATCAACAATTGTTTAACCTCTATACCTGAACTAGTCAATGTGGGGAGTTATAAAAGATGTAGAAGACAAGGGCATTTTCAATAAGAATCTTTAAACCTAATGAAAGCAATGGACATATATACCTATATATGGATTTATACTGTGTTTTACACATACACAGTTCATCATAATGTGTATGTTCACTTTGGGTTTTGGCTATTAAACCATTAGAGATAGAGAATGTAGTTCTAATTATTGAGTTTACCTGGATAGAATGTGAAGAGATGTCAAAAAATAGTTTATGGATTTATCTATCAATTTAATGTGTGTATTAGAGTGTGTGTTTTTCTTAATCAATTAATCAGTCGTATTTATTGAGCGCTTACTGTGTGCAGAGCACTGTACTAATGTGATTTGCTCATTGTGGGCAGTGAAAGTGTATGCTATATGGTTGTTTTATACTCTTCCAAGTGCTTAGTATAATGCCCTTCACGTAGTAAGTACTCAATAAAGATGATTGATCCATGGATCAATCAATCAGTCATATTTATTGAGCACTTACTGTGTGCAGAGCACTGTACTAAGCACTTGGGAAGTACAAGTTGGCAACATATAGAGACAGTCCCTACCCAACAGTGGGCTCACAGTCTAAAAGGGGGAGACAGAGAACAAAACCAAACATACTAACAAAATAAAATAAATAGAATAGATATGTACAAGTAAAATGAATAAATAAATAAATAGAGTAATAAATATGTACAAAACATATACATACATACAGGTGCTGTGGGGAAGGGAAGGAGGTAAGATGTGGGGGATGGAGGGGGGACGAGGGGGAGAGGAAGGAAGGGGCTCAGTCTGGGAAGGCCTCCTGGAGGAGGTGAGCTTTCAGCAGGGCCTTGAAGGGAGGAAGAGAGCTAGCTTGGCAGATGGGCAGAGGGAGGCCATTCCAGGCCAGGGGCATGAGGTGGGCCGGTGGTCGATGGTGGGACAGGCGAGAGCGAGGTACAGTGAGGAGATTAGCAGCGGAGGGTGCGGGCTGGGCTGTAGAAGGAGAGAAGGGAGGTGAGGTAGGAGGGGGCGAGGTGATGGAGAGACTTGAAGCCCAGGGTGAGGAGTTTCTGCCTGATGCGTAGGTTGATTGGTAGCCACTGGAGATTTTTGAGGAGGGGAGTAATATGCCCAGAGCATTTCTGGACAAAGACAATCCGGGCAGCAGCATGAAGTATGGATTGAAGTGGGGAGAGACACGAGGATGGGAGATCAGAGAGAAGGCTGATACATTAGTCCAGATGGGATAGCTTGAATGAGCTATGAACGAGCAGGGTAGTGGTTTGAATGGAGAGGAAAGGGTGGAGCTTGACAATGTTGCGGAGCTGAGACCAGCAGGTTTTGGTGACGGCTTGGATGTGAGGGGTGAATGAGAGAGCGGAGTCGAGGATGGCACCAAGTTTGCGGGCTTGTGAGACGGGAAGGATGGTAGTGCCGTCAACAGAGATGGGAAAATCAGGGAGAAGGCAGGGTTTGGGAGGGAAGACAAGGAGTTCAGTCTTGGACATGTTGAGTTTTAGGTGGCGGGCAGACATCCAGATGGAGATGTCCTGAAGGCAGGAGGAGATGCGAGCCTGGAGAGAGTGGGAGAGAGCAGGGGCAGAGATGTAGATCTGGGTGTCATCAGCGTAGAAATGATAGTTGAAGCCGTGGGAGCGAATGAGGTCACCAAGGGAGTGAGTGTAGATCGAGAACAGAAGGGGACCAAGCACTGAACCTTGGGGAACCCCCACAGTGAGAGAATGGGAGGGGGAGGAGGAGCCTGCAAAAGAGACTGAGAAAGAACGACCAGAGAGATAAGAGGAGAACCAGGAGAGGACGGAGTCTGTGAAGCCAAGGTCAGATAGCGTGTTGAGAAGAAGGGGGTGGTCCACAGTGTCAAAGGCAGCTGAGAGGTCGAGGACGATTAGGACAGAGTATGAGCCGTTGGATTTGGCAAGCAGGAGGTCATTGGTGACCTTTGAGAGCGCAGTTTCCGTGGAATGTAGGGGACGGAAGCCAGACTGGAGGGGGTCGAGGAGAGAGTTGTTGTTGAGGAATTCTAGGCAGTGAGTGTAGACAACTCGTTCAAGGAGTTTGGAAAGGAATGGTAGGAGGGAGATGGGACGATAACTAGAAGGTGAGGTGGGGTCAAGAGAGGGTTTTTTTAGGATGGGAGAGACAGGGGCATGTTTGAAGGCAGAGGGGAAGGAACCAGTGGAGAGTGAGCGGTTGAAGATGGAAGTTAAGGAGGGGAGAAGGGATGGAGCGAGAGATTTCATGAGATGAGAGGGAATGGGGTCAGAAGCACAGGTGGCCGGAGTAGCACTTGAGAGGAGGGAGGAGAGCTCCTCTGAGGACACTTCTGGGAAGGATGGGAGAGTAGCAGAGAGTGTTGAGAGCCGGGGGGTTGCAGTTATATGAAACAGCCCCTAGTACCTGCTCCTCATGTGCTCCCGCTGCTTGGAGAATTTACCGTCTCAACTGCTCCAGTGCTTGAGAGAGTACAGTACAACAGAGTTGGCAGACCTGTCCCCAGTCCATAGCAAGTTTACAGTCTAGAGGAGTAAAATAAATGGCCCTTGTGGAGATCAAACCCACAACCTTGATGTTAGCACCACACTCTAACCAACTAAGCTAACCGTCTGGTAACAATGTCATTATTATTTTCCACTTCAAAGGATCAATGAGGAATGTGTAGCACAGTGCAAGAGAGGTATAAAACAGTTGGAACATTGCATTTTAGTTCTTTGTTTTAATCAGCACACTTACTTCTACATATATAAATGAAGAGCTTGGAATTTGTGAGGGTTCCTGCCAATCTGGAGCTCAGCCTATACCATATTACAATGGTAGATGACAGCTGATCCATTTATTCAGTTTGCAAACATTACCCTTATAATGTCAAATCAAGCTATATCTGAAAATTAAAGGGGAACTATGTTGTGCTGGCTGTGTTAAGAAAACAACTGGCTATTGCTTTTTCTGGGCTTCAGCTATTGGAGATTTGTTGCTTGTCAGGTTAATCCCACACAAAAAATAGACTATCATGAAGGCCATTGGATTCAATAACTTGAACGGTATGCATAATTAGAAATGGAAAACAACAGATTTATGGTTCTGGAGACTCTGGCCAAGTTCAAAATGATGCCAGATGGTCATGATTTGAGATTTTGGGTTACATAGACCATCAGCTAATTATCTACATTAGTATTTGGATACGATTTGGCTCTTCGTTAATCAGTATTGGGAGCAATAAAAATACTTTGACTTCTTCACTTTTAGACCACTGGGGTACCATTGAGTAAATCACTCCTTCAGGTCACGGCTGCCCTCAGAACCTGAAAGCTACAATAACTAATAAGTAGCATCTACTGACAGTCCACTCCAATCCTTACTTCGTTCTGCTGCATGGATCATCTATCTACAAAAACACTCAGGACATGTCACCCCACTCCACAAAGTACTCCAGTGGTTCCCCATCCACCTCCAAACCAAACAAAAACTCCTCACCATTGGCTTTAAAGAACTCCATCACTTTGTCCCCTCTGCTCAACTTCTCTCCTTCCACAACCCAGCCAGCACACCTAGCTCCTCTAGTGCTAACCTTCTCACTGTGCCTCCATTTCACCTGTCCTGTGCCATCCTCTAGCCCACATTCCAGCCTCTGGCCTGGAACACCCTCCCCTCTCCAATCCGACAGACAATTGCTCTCCCCCCTTGAAAGCCTTATTGAAGCCACATCTCCTCCAAGAGGCCTTCCCAGACTAAGCCCCACTCTCCCTTTCTTCCCCACCCCCTTCTGCATTGCCCTGACTTGCTCCCTTTGCCCTTCCCCGCTTCCAGCCCCACAGCACTTATGTACATATGTCTAACTTTATTTATATTGGTGTCTGTCTCCCCCACTCCAGACTGTAAACTCGTTGTGGGCAGGGAATGTGACCATTCGTTGTTGTATTGTACTCTCCCCAGTGCTTAGTACAGGGCTCTGTGCACAGCAAGTGCTCAGTAAATACGAATTAAGGAGTGAATGACAGAACCTCACTAAGAGAAGCAGCGTGGCCCAATGGAAAGAGCCCCGGCTTTGGAGTCAGAGGTCATGGGTTCAAATCCCGGCTCTGCCAATTGTCAGCTGTGTGACTTAAGGCAAGTCACTTAACTTCTCTGGGCCTCAGTTACCTCATCGGTAAAAGGGGGATTAAGACTGTGAGCCCCCCGTGGGACAACCTGATCATCTTGTAACCTCCCCAGTGCTTAGAACAGTGCTTTGCACATAGTAAGTGCATAATAAGTGCCATCATCATAATCATTATTATTATTATTATTAATATTAAAAATAGCAACTCCTCTGCCTTTCAGCAGGTTTTCCAGAATGTCACCTTTATGATGTTAGTAGTGATTGTGTCCTTCTATAAACTTAGAGGTGGGAATCCTGGGAGGGGACAGTCATCAAAGAGCTAATAGGCTATAAATTTGTTATTTAGGATCTTTTCATTACTGATTAGACACTTTAAGGTCTTGTCAGAGAACTGGAATGAGCAAATTTGTGAGTTTGGCTGAAAAAAAATCAATAGTCTTTGAAGCACCTGCTTTTGGGAAAGTGCAGAAGCAAAGACTCAATCCCAACCCAACCTATGGAAAGCCAAATGTCGACAATCTATGGAGAGCTAAATATTTACAAATAATAATGATGGTATTTGTTAAGCACTTACTATGCACCAAGCACTGTTCTAAGTGCTGGGGGAGATAGAAGGTAATCAGGCTGTCTCACGTGGGGCTCACAGTCTTAATCTCCATTTTACAGATGAGGCAACTGAGGCACAGAGAAGTTAAGTGACTTGCCCAAAATCACACAGCTGACAAGTGTTAGAGATGGGACTAGAACCCATGGCCTCTGATTCCCAAACCTGTGCTCTTTCCACTTATTGAATACAAGTGACATGGCCTGGTGGATAGAGTATGGGTCTGGATGTTGGAAGGACCAGGGGGTTAATTCCAGCTCTGCTACTTGTTGGCCGCGTGATCTTGGGCAAGTCATTAAAGCACCATGGCTCAGTGGAAAGAGTGGGGGCTTAGGAGTCAGAGGTCATGGGTCCTAATCCCAGCTGCTCCACATATCTGCTGTGTGACCTTGAGCAGGTCACTTAACTTACCTGAGCCTTGGTTTCCTCATCTGTAAAATGGGGATGAAGACTGTGAGCCCCACGTGAGACAACCTGATCACCTTGAATCGCCCCAGTGCTTTGAACGGTGTTTTGCACCTAGTAAGTGCTTAAGAAATACCATCATTATTATTTCACTTCTTTGTTCCTCAGTTACCTCATCTGTAAAGTGGGTTTTAATAATAATGATGGTATTTGTTAAGTGCTGACTATGTGCCAAGCACTGTTCTAAGCGCTGGCTGTGAGCTCCATGAGGAACATGGAATGTGTCCAGCCTGATTCTACCCAGGTGTTCAGTTCAGTGCCTGGAACATAGTAAGTGGTTGACAAATACCATTAAAAATTAAATTTACATATACACATAAGTGCTGAGGATGGGAATAAATATGAAAATTAATACATTGAGCTAGTACAATATTAACTGAGTATTAATACATTAATACACCTCAAATACATGAGGTGCCTTAATGCGATTGATTTGATACAGTTTGAGGTGTTAGGATTTGATTGGTGAATCTTTCATAAAGAAAGTGGGGCTAAAGATTTTAAAAGAGTGAGAGCAAAGTTTTAACAGATTTAGGTGGAATGAACGAAGATTACTGTATGTTCATCCTAGAATTTATCCCTCTCATCATGATAGGTCAGTCCTACCTCTTCATTCAGATAATTTTGAAGAATCAAGAACTAGTGAATTTGAATATGTTGTAAATTAACAGGTTCAGAGGACTCCTCTTATAACATCAACTACTCTAGACTGTAAGCTTGTTGTGGGCAGGGATATACCCAACCAACTGTTATTGTATTCTCCAAAGTGCTCAGTACAGCACTATGCACCCAGTAAACACTCATTAAGTACCATTTACTGCATCTTGATCTCACCTGACTTTCTGCTGACCGCATACCCACATCCTCCTCTGGTGTGGAGCTCCCTCATCACTCATGTACAACAGCCCACCACTCCCCCTACCATCCAAGCCCTCCTAAAATAATTCCTCCTCCAGGAGACCTTTCCTGCTTAACCCCTCATTTTCCCACCTTATTTACCTTCCCCTCTGCATTGTCAATGCTCTTGGGTGTGTACACTTAAAGCACTTTGGTACTCATCTTGCCCCCAGCTCTTCAGGATTTCAGTTCACATCCTAATACTGCACTATCTCCCCTCTCTGAAAATCATCTGTAGACTGGAAATTCTTTGAGGGAAGGAACCCTATTAAATCATACTCTTCCCAGTACTTAGTACACTGTTCTAAACACAGCAAGCACTCACTACATTATTATTATCAATAATATTAAGTGCCAACAAGTGATTTCTGATTCATAGCAACTCCATGGATATACTTTCTCTGGAAAATCCTGTCCTCTGCCATAATCCACTTTTCTAACAGTTCTTCCATTATCATTGTTACGGCCTCTATCCATCTAGCTGCTGGTCTGCCTCTTCCAGATTTTCCCCAGACTTTCCTTAGTGTTAGTGTCTTCTTCAGAGAATTAGTCCTTCTGTTTATCTGTCCAAAATATGCTAATCTATGTCCAGTCATTTGGCCTTCCATTTTGTTTTAATTTGCTCCAAAATCCATTTGTTTGTTTTTCAAGCAGCCCATTGTATTCACAAAAGCCTCCTTCAGTGCCACATTTCAAAAGAAATAATGTTCTTTCTATCCTGTTATTTCACTGTCCAGCTTTAGGATCTATACATTGTTACTGGAAACACCATAAAGTTGACAATCTATATTTCTGTGGCAGTTGTTACATCAGCACATTTCATGACTTTTTCCAGGCTCTTCATAGCAAGTCTTCCCAAGATTAATCTTTGGCAGAGTTCTAGGCTACTAGTTCCTTTATTATGGATTATCGATCCCAGGAAGGAAAAATTGTCAAATATTTCAATCTTTTCTCCATCCACTACAAATGTGCCAAAACTTCCAGTTGTCATGATCTTCTTTTGTCTTTACATTAAAATATAGGTCTATCTTTTTGCTCTGTTCCTTAACTTTTAATAATAAGCCCTTCAAGTCTTCAATTTCTGCTTGTAGGGTTGTAACATCAGCATAATGAAGGTTGTTTATATTCCTTCCTACAATCTTTACTCCCCATTCTAGAGTCCCTAGTCCCTTCTAGACGGTGAACCCACTGTTGGGTAGGTACCGTCTCTATATGTTGCCAACTTGTACTTCCCAAGAGCTTAGTACACAGTGCTCTGCACACAGTAAGTGCTCAATAAATATGATTGATTGATTCATCTTCATCCAGTCCAGCTTCTCTCATTAGGTATTCAGTGTAAAGGGTGAACAGATGTACCATTGATGAATTCAGTGTATTGTCCCCAACACTGCATCTTCGAAACAACAAACACCAGCACCACCAGTTTCCAATCACCAAATATTTATTGAGTCCCATGATCTCCACTCCACATAGTGATGCCATCCCATTCCTATTGCACAGGAGGGCACCACTAGATGGGCACCCTATTTGTTACTACCTGAGAACAGACCCCTATCCTATCTAGACTGTGAGCCCGTTGTTGGGTAGGGACTGTCTCTATCTGTTGCTGAATTTTACTTTCCAAGTGCTTAGTACAGTGCTTTGCACACAGTAAGCCATCAATAAATACGATTGAATGAATATCCTTATTCCATGTCAAGATGCCTCCTGATCCCCTTTCCACACCAGGATACTGACTGATGAGTACACTCTCTGTAACTCCTGGAGAATAGATGCTGAACGATACCATCCAGCTACCCACATAAACACTGTCATGTCCATTTTCTGCCCTTGTTTCTCCTGAAAGTCCATTGCTCCTCTCAACCATCCGTGTCCCTCACTGGTTGGTTGGCTGGGTCCTTCTGTCCTCATGGCTGATCCTCTCCTCCAATACAAGAGGTATTGTTTCCTCCCACTGTCATTTGCCCCTCAAAATGAGCATTTCTTTTCCCCCCCTTAAGTTTACAGCTAGCTCCTCTACACCACTGCCCCCCTTATATGTTATTATATGTCACTCTCAAAGGACTCGAGCTGCCCAAGCACCAACTCTCCAACTCCCCTTATAACATACATATTGTTACAAAATATTCAGCATAGCACAATTAGTTCCAATTAGTTCCAACTACATAGAACACCACAGCATACAGTTGCAAGCCTTGTTAGTACAGATCTTTACACTCCCTCACATTTTATATGTTTTATTGTTTCTCCAAGTATGGTATGAATCCACAACAAGCTGCCTTAGTAGTGATTGTTTGTGATCCTGTGAACAACAACCAGAAAGAGACTCATGAAGGCACTGATGGGCTGTACTTCAGGACAGGTGGTTGCTGGCCCGTTTGGGTAGGGCACAGAAGGAGATGTTTCCTTCTCTTTCTGGTCTACCCAGTAATGGGTCTGGGTCAATCAGTGACAGCCACGTAAAGGCACAGGATCAATAAGGCCTGAGGCAGATAAAAAGCAGTCTCTTTGAATCATGAGGAAGCAGGGGAAGCAAAGCAGCAGGAGATGCACTCAAAGGCAGCAGCACTCGGAAGCAGTGTTTGGGGGAAGCAGCGTGTAGAGGAGGCTTGCAGCATCAGTGGTCCATTTGGCTAGGGACTTCTCCCAACCTTCTGCTGTGGAATCAGCAGAATGGGTTCCCTTGACCAGCAGACTGGTACTGGACCTTTCGTGAAGTGGGTGAGTGAATGTGTGTATGTGTCACTCCCTTGCATGTTGGTAAAAATAAGTAAAAAACTTTCCACAGCAACCTTGATGGTTGGTGGTGTGGTTTGATTCTCTAGGTGTCACTAAGGCGCTCCCACTCCAGGAAAGTCCTGGTTGGTATGTGCCAAGGGGCTCGTGACAGGAATCATTTTGTTTATATTAACAGTCTTTACTCCTTCCCCCAACAGATTGATTGATTGACCCTCCCATCAATCAATCATATATAATTAGTTCTTACAGTTTTCAGAGCACTGTACTAAGTGGGAAAGTACAATGCTACAATAGACACATTCCCTCCCTACAGTACTTGCCAACCAAAACTTATTCCAATGAGTGCAGATCAGTTAATCATATTTAATTAATTCCTTCCAAGTGTGAAGCACTGTTCTAAGCATTCAGCAAAGAGCAATGGAAGCAATATTTCCATTCCATGCCCTGAAGGGGCCTGTAATTCAATAGAAGAATCAGAGTGGCAGAAATATTTACACATTTTCAGGATCAGGGGTCAGAACAAGGCTATACTATGAGTAGTATAAGTGTGTTAGGAATGAATTTGCTTTGTAAATGGACTAAATGAATGGAAGAATATCCCAATTCAATTTTTCATATTCACTATTGGATATAACAGGAAAGACGATTTCATAAGATTATGCCTGAACAACACTATACAAGAGTGACCTATGTCAAGAAACTTTTGGAATGGTATTTAGAATAAAAATGTTCTATTTTCTGTTAATAGTAGTGGTGAAAGTATAATTTCAGCTAAATGAAATCAGTATTGAACAAGAATCACTTCTTTCACTGAGGGGACCTTTCAAAGCATTTGGCTCCTGAGATTTTGTTTTAAGAGTGGTTGCTGGTTTCCTTTTGTAAATATTGATAAAGATCATATGCCTTAATTTAATTATTGCTATTTCCCAGACATCCTTTCTCCTGAATTTATCTGATTGATAGACTTTGTGAGCATTTTCCCAACTCCACAGGTACTCTTCTATCATTCTACAAAACCTAGGCAATTTAAAAAAACAATGCAGCAAAGGACCGATAAACTGTCACATCGAATAATTTGTTTAAATTTGCCAGAATAATGTTATAAATTGAAGATGAGTAATTTCTTCATAAATAATTGAATCCCCATCCTAACCTCTCAAATGGATTTGAAATTAACCACCTAGTTACTCGCTACTTTCAGTACTGCATTATGTATAAAAATGTCTCTCACAGCATTTAGCATTAATATGTAAGCTGTTAGATTCAGGGTACCAGCAGATCTCACTACTCAGGCTTGGAAAGATCCATTTACACCCCAACAATTTAATCTGCCTTCATGGTGTGCTTAGTAGTTGTTTATAACAGTGTTTCCCAATGTGTATGTTTTTATTTCTTAGTCCTTATGATGAAAATAGTTTAAGTGTTATATTCATATTTTAAGCATAACCCTTGGGGCAAAAGCCACAACTAAAGTTCATTTCTTCCCAACTACTAGTTGTGTTCATAGGATGTAGCTACCATGAGAGTCATTTACTTTATCTGACGAATGCTATCTACTTGTCCAAGAGTTTCTCGGATGATTAATGGAGTGAAGGAGAAGTGAGGAGTCCCAAAATCAAGATGGGTGAACTTGAAGCATCAGTTACAGGGTATAACAGAAAAACCCTTCTTTTGCAGAAGTAAAATTTCTTATAGAATTCCTTAAAGAGTGGCAGGTAAGAAGAAGAGTAGTAATAACATTTATTGAGTGACCTCAGAGTGCAGTACACCCTACTAAGTCTTTTTCTCCCTCCTAAAACACACTAAACAGCATCCAATATTTTAATGCATTTTAAAATATAGCTAGGCATTTGAAGACTAGAACAAAGGAGTTTAGTGGAAACTCAGAGGTAAACCCACTACTGCTAAAGTGAAAACTGCACCAGCTGCCATCACACTTGTGTGAGGTTATAAAATACGAAGCAGCATGGCCTATTAGAAAGAACCTGGGCCTGGGATTCAGAGATCTTCAGTTCTAATCCCTGCTCTGCCAGTGTCCTGCTGTGTGACCTCGGAGGTTAAATGGGGATTATCACTTCACTTCTCTGAGCTTCGGTTACCTCATCTGTAAAATGGGGATTAAGACTGTGAGCCCCCTGTGGGACAACCTGATCACCTTGTAACCTCCCCAGCGCTTAGAACAGTGCTTTGCACATAGTAAGTGCTTAATAAAAGCTATCATTATCATTATTATTATTTAAATAGTGAGCCCCATGTGGGACAGGGACTGTGTCCAACCTGATTACCTCTTATCTACTGCAACTTGGTACATAGTAAGCACTTAATTAAATAGTAGTAGTAGTAGTAGTAGTATTAAATACAGTTTCTGCAACAATTATCACTTCTCTTGGGTAGCTTAATTTTATATTCTAGCAACCCTATTGTATACCTAGTTAGTTCTCTTAGTGGATAGAGCAGGGACTTGGGAGTCAGAAGGACTTGTGTTCTAATCCCGGCTCTGCATTTGTCAGCTGTGTGATTTTAGGCAAATCAATTAACTTCTCTGTGCCTCAGTTCCCTCAACTGTGAAATGGAGATTAATACTATGACCCCCATTTGGGGCAGGGACTGTGCCCAAGATGATTTGCTTGTATCCACCCCAGTGCTTAGTACAGTGCCTGGCACATGGTAAGCACTTAACAAATGCCATAAAAAATAGAGTATTAAGAAAGAAAATGCTAAATGAAAGAATCAGTCATATTTATTGAACTCTTTACTGTGTGCAAGCCACTGTACTAAGCACTTGGGAAAATACAGTACAATTGTTAGACGACACACTCCTTGCCCACAAGAAAACTACAGTATAGTTTTCTATGAGAACTCATGGAAAGTGTATTAATATGTTCTTTAAATCTAAAAAAAATGAAAAAATATATACATATGTATATACTTATATATGTAGTTGTATTTGTTAAGTGTTCACTGTGTGCCAGGCACTGTACTAAGTGCTGGGGTCGATACAAGCCATTGAGGTTGGAAACAGTACCTGTCCCACATGGGGCTCCTAGTCTCAATCCGCATTTTACAGATGAGGGTACTGAGACACAGAGAAGTGAAGTGACTCACCCAAGGCCAAAGTGGTGAAAGCCAGGATTAGAACCCATGACCTTCTGACTCTCAAGCCTGTGCTCTATCCAATGCACCATGCTGCTTCTCCAATAATAATTATGGTACTTGTTAAACTGGGATTAGAACCAATGACGTTTTGACTCCCAAGGTTGTGCTCCATCCAGTGTGCCATGCTGCTTCTCCAATAACAATTATGATACTTGTTAAAGCACTTACTATGTGCCAAGCAGTGTTCTAAGTGCTGGGGTGGACACAAGCAAATCGGGTTGGACACAATCCCTGTGCCTCATGTGGTTTGTAATCTCAATCCCCATTTTACAGAGGAGGTAACTGAGGCATAGAGAAGTGAAGTGACTTGCCCAAGGTCACGTAGACCAGAAGCAGAGCTGGGATTAGAACCCAATACCTTCTCACTCCCAGGCCTGTGCTCTATCCACTATACCATGTGGAAATTTCTCCCATAATATTTTAGTTGTATTCTTGCAACTATAATTTCTAAAATTATGTTGTGTGGCTAATTGTTTCAGTGACTAATTGGAAGTTGGGAGAAGATGGTTCAAAACCAATTGTACGTGGCATCTATCAAATCAAGTGAAATTCAAGATGGTTATGGAAGATAAAGTAAGCTATTGTTTATCACTAGAATCTCAGATATTTATCTGACACTTATAAATGGTCATCAGCATGGCTTAGTGGAAAGACCACGGGCTTGGGAATCAGAGGTCATGGGTACTAAACCCAACTCCATCACTTGTCAGCCGTGTGACTTGGGGCAAGTCACTTAACATCTCTGGGCCTCAGTTACCTCATTTGTAAAATGGGGATGAAGTCTGCGAGCCCCATGTGGGACAACCTGATTACCTTGTATCTACTCCAGCGCTTAGGACAGTGCTTGGCACATAGTAAGTGCTTAACAAATACCATCAGTAGTATTATTATTATTATCAACACCTCTAGGGAACTGATTTGCTTTGTTTAAAATCCATTTCTGATACACTGAATTTTAAATTGTTGCAGTAGTTCTCTTTGCAGTATTAATGAAGGATGGATGTTAGGGTTTCTGCATCTGCCTGAAACAGCATCCCTGGAAGAAACCTATCATGCTGAAACACATTCAGACCCATATTTTGTCACTTTGTTTTCCTAGTCTTCCATCCCAGCCTATTGAAATCATGTGAAAGAATATGTATTACAAACAGCATATCCTGGTATATTTAAAATAGTTTATAAAACACTATGGTGTTTATATAGGTATATGATCAAAGAGAAGTATAAAATGTAACAATAACAAAGCATTTTGAACTGCAATTTTCACTTACATAAATTATTAATATTTAAAATGTTATCTTTCACATCCTATTCAGCCAAAGGGCTCCATGTGCAGAAAACATATTGGAGGCCTATCAACTCTGTGCCAAAGTGCTCTGTCATTACCTAAAGCTAGATTTAAATGGGATTTAATCATTCTATTCAAATCAGTCAAAATAATTCAAACTTGAGGGGGAGGGAAAAGGAGGCATGTAAACCAAGTTAAACTCTGCAGCATTTTCTTCCAGTAAGAAAGTGCTGTGGGAAATACTTGCTTCAGTGACATTTATTGAACGCTATTGAGTGCTATGTAGGTGTGCAACACATTGTACTGAGTGTTTAGGAGAGAAGCAGAGTGGAAAGAGCATGGGCTTTGGAGTCAGAGGATGTGGGTTCTAATCCCGCTCCACCACTTGTCTGCTGTGTGGCCTAGGACAAGTCACTTAACTTATCTATGCCTCAGTCAGCTCATATGTAAAATGGAGATTAAAAAATGTGACCCCACATGGGACAATCTGATTACCCTGTATCTACCCCAGCACTTAGTGCTTGCCACATAGTAAGTGCTTAACAAATACCATCATTATTATTATCATTATTATAATAATATAACAGAGTTGGTAGACATATTATCTGCCCACAAGAAGCTTCAAGTTTAACCCATAATGATGGCAAATGTAATACACCAGATATGAGTATAAGATATGAGTATGAGTATATGAGTATATGTTGCCAACTTGTACATCCCAAGCGCTTAGTACAGTGCTCTGCACACAGTTAGCGCTCAATAAATATGACAATGAATGAATGAATGACTCAACATACGTTCTCATTGCTCTTATTATCAAGCCTGAAGTAGCAATTTATAGATACTTCTACTTGCACCTCCTGTGTGAAAAATGGTTTGTATTTTAATTCTTTTGAACCTAATAACCTCAAGCTTCAATTTATTTTTGTTAAAATAGGGTGACCAATGGTTTCTTAATTTTAATAATAATAATAATAATAATGGTATTTGTTAAGCACTTACTATCTGCAAAACAGTTCTAAGCACTGGGGAGGATACAAAGTGATCGGTTTGTCCCACGTGGGGCTCACTGTCTTATTCACCATTTTACAGATGAGGTAACTGAGACCCAGAGAAGTTAAGTGACTTGCCCAGAGTCACACAGCTGACAATTGGTGGAACCGGGATTTGAGCCCATTACCTTGACTCCCAAGCCCAGGCTCTTTCCTCTGAGCAGTCATATTCACTGAGCACTTATTGTGTCCTGAGCAATGTACTAAAGCACTTGGAAGAGTACACTACAACAGAGTTGGTAGACATTTCCGTTCCCATGAGCAGCTATGATTCTAGAGGGGCACTTCTCTTAGGCTTGTCTTCCTTCAAATAGTATGAGTCATATAATAATAATAATAATAATAATAATAATAGAGTTTGTGAAGTAATTACCATATACCAGGCATTGAGATAGCTACAGATCGGATGCAATCCTTCTCTTTCACTGGATTCTCAGGCTAAGGAGGAAGGAGAACGGGTTTTTAATTCCCAATTTACAAATGAGGAAATTGAGGCACATAGAAGTCAAATGACTTGTCTAAAGTTGCACCACAGGCGAATGCTGGAGCCATGAGTAACACTTATGTCTCCTGACTCCCAGGCTCCTCGGCCACAACCAACAATGTCAGTGAGGAGATCTTCCTAAATGATGACCTTATAGCTCTGAGCCCTCTATTAAATCGTTTCAATTTGGATTTTTTTTCCTCATGGCATTACTTTTCTTCCACTCACAATGAAGTGTACCTGTCACTTTTCAGCTTTAAGAGGCTTTCCTCCAGTTTATTGCAAACTGCACAGCAAGCTACACTGTCATCTGGAAGGTCTTGATTCTATCTGCACTGCTATTGAGATCTCACTATACACTCTTTTTCAGATCATCTATGAAGATGATAAACACAACAATTCCTCGCACTGCTCCACAATACTTCCAATTATCCATCCTGAAAAGTGGCCATTTATACCCACCCTCGTATCATATCTTTAAGCCAGTTTACCATCCATGGAAGAACATTCCTTTCAGTCTCTCCATTATTTTTGTAAGCAATCCTTTGGTAAAGAGCCTTGTGAGTGTCCTTTTGAAAAGCTACATATATTCACTAATCCCTTTCTATTGCAAGTAGGCCCTTTCAAAGAACTCCTATTTAGCCTTGTTTTGTCTTAAACTGTCAAGTCGTTTCCAACCCAGAGTGACTCCATGGACACATCTCTCCCACAACACCCCACTATCCATCTGCAATCATGCTGGCAGTGTATCTGTAGAGTTTTCTATTTAGTAGTGAGGCATAATTTTCTCTTAGAGGATCCATTTTGATTTTCTGCTAACAGCTTGTGTCTTCCAAATAATCTGAATGCTAATTTTTGATTATTCTAATAAACCAGGTGTTAAAGTAAGATTTACCCATAAATAGTATCCAGGATTGTCTCTGGAACACTTTTTATAGACAGGCATTACATTAGCCCTGTAGAGTAAGCAGTTTAGTTGTTATTTGTAATCCTACCTTTCACACATTCCCTTCAGAACTAATTGATTTCCCTTCCAAATTCCTGGGACAATTCAGATGGGATCCAACAGTCTTGAGATTATGTTACATAATGATGAATAATAATTGTGGTTACTTGTTAAGTGCTTACTATGTGCCAGGCAGTATCCAAAAATATATATATATACATAAAATAATGGCATTTGTTAAGCACTTACTACATGCGAATCACTGTTCTAAGCACTGGGGAGGATACAAGGCAATCAGATTGTCCCACGTGGGCTCACAGTCTTCATCCCCATTTTACAGATGAGGTAACTGAGGCACAGAGAAGTTAAATGACTTGCCCAAAGTCACACAGCTGACAATTGGGAGAGTCGGGATTTGAACCCATGACCTCTGACTTCCAAGCCCGTGCTCTTTCCATTGAGCCACACTATGAAGTGCTGGGGTAGACACAAAATAATCAGGTTGGACACAGTCCCTGTCCCACACAGTGCTCATAGTATTCATCCCCATTTTACAGATGAGGTAACTGAGTCACAGAGAAGTGAAGTGATTCACCCAAGGTCACACAGCAGACAAGGGACATTGCCAGGATTAGAATGCAGGTCCTTTTGACTCCCAGGCATGTGATTTATCTACGAGGCACCCTGCTTCTGATCATCTAGTTTAACGGTTTGGACTAAAACATTCCATGTGATTATCACTGTTCGAATCAGTTCCTCTGACCTGTGCCCAAAAATAAAACAACTAACATTTACTCTCTACTATAGTAACAACAAAATTAAAGAATTCATTGAACCTGTCTGATAACTCCTTTTCTACTTTGAATGCTCTTTTTAATCCAAGAGTAACCGTTGACCCACTGATTCTCCTGAATTTCAGGTTTCGATATTGGTAAAGAATATTCTATTGTTAGCTGTGGAATTCTGTTAATCAATTAATTGTATTCATTTAGCACTTATGGAGAGCACTGTATTAAGCTTTTCGGAAAGTATAATGCAACAGAGACGTTAAACACGATCCCTGCCCATAAAGAGCTTAGAGTCTACTGAAGGATCCGTTAGTTAAAATGGATCCATTATACTATCCTTCCCTTTTATTTCTATGACTATCTCTTCCAGAAAATAGGCATTTATCCAACCCAAACATTTTACTTATCCTTTTCTCACTAATGAGTTTATCAGCCAGTCTACATGATGACAAAGACTAAGGTCATACTCTAAAGTTGCGGTAAAAAGTGACATCAGACAAAGCCATGTATCAGCTGAAAGATGAGAACCAACTGTGGCAGACAAACCACGGAGTTCACTGCAATCCAGAATGCACAGACTCGTTTTGCTCAGAAACTGATAATGGGATAAAGCAGGCACACTGAGGATGGAAAGGAGAGGTAAACGTACAGTGTAGAGTGGTTCTATTCCATACCCAATCATTATGGAAGGGCCCAGGGATTGCGGGGGCCCACAGAAGCAGCGTGGCTAAATGGAAACAGCATGGGTTTGGGAGTCAGAGGACATGAACTCTAATTCCGCTTCCATTTGTCTGCTGTGTGACCTTGGGAAAGCCACTTAACTTCTCTTTGCCTCAGTTATGTCATCTGTAAAATGGGGATTAAGACTGTGAGTTCCACGTGGGACAACCTTATTACCTTGTATCTACCCCAGGGCTTAGAACAGTGCTTGGCACATAGCAAGCACTTAACAAATACCATAATTATTGTTGAGCAATAGCATGGCCTAATTCATTCATTCAGTCATATTTATTGAGCACTTACTGTGTGCAGAGCACTGTACTAAGCACTTGGGAAGTACAAGTTGGCAACATATAGAGATGGTCCCTACCCAACAGCGGGCTCACAGTCTAGAAGGGGGAGACAGACAACCAAAGAAAACATATTAACAAAATAAAATAGAGTAGTAAATATTTACAAGTAAAATCGAGTAATAGATCTGCACAAACATATATACAGGTGCTGTGGGGAGGGGAAGGAGGTAGGGTGGGGGGAATGGAGAGGGGGAGGAGCAGGAGAAGAAGGAGGGGGCTCAGTCTGGGAAGGCCTCCTGGAGGAGGTGAGCTCTCAGTAGGGCTATGAAGGGAGGAAGAGAGCTAGCTTGGCAGATGTGCGGAGGGAGGGCATTCCAGGCCAGGGAGGGAGGACGTGGGCTGGGGGTCGACGGCGGGACAAGTGAGAACGAGGCACAGTGAGGAAGTTATCGGCACAGCATGCGGGCTGGGCTGTAGAAGGAAAGAAGGGAGGTGAGATAGGAGGGGGCGAGGTGATAGAGAGCCTTGAAGCCCAGAGTGAGGAATTTTTGCCTGATGCATAGGTTAATTGGTAGCCACTGGAGATTTTTGAAGAGGGGAGTAACATGCCCAGAGTGTTTCTGCACAAAGATGATCCGGGCAACAGCTTGAAGCATAGATTGAAATGGGAAGAGACAGGATGATGGGAGATCAGAGAGGAGGCTGATGCAGTAATCCAGTCGGGATAAGATGAGAGATTGAACCAGCAGGGTAACGGTTTGGATGGAGAGGAAAGGGCGGATCTTGGCGATGTTGCGGAGGTGAGACCAGCAGGTTGTGGTGATGGATTGGATGTGAGGGGTGAACGAGAGAGCAGAGTCGAGGATGACACCAAGGTTGCGGGCTTGTGAGACGGGAAGGATGGTAGTGCCATCAACAGTCATGGGAAAGTCAGGGAGAGGGCAGGGTTTGGGAGGGAAGATAAGGAGTTCAGTCTTGGACATATTGAGTTTTAGATGGTGGGCAGACATCCAGATGGAGATGTCTTGAAGGCAGGAGGAGACACGAACCTGAAGGGAGGGAGAGAGAGCAGGGGCAGAGATGTAGATTTGGGTATCATCAGCGCAGAGATGACAGTTGAAGCCGTGGGAGCAAATGAGTTCACCAAGGGAGTGAGTGTAGATAGAGAACAGAAGGGGACCAAGAACTGACCCTTGAGGAACCCCTACAGCAAGGGGATGGGAGGGGGAGGAGGAGCCCGCAAAAGAGACTGAGAATGAACGGCCGGAGAGATAAGAGGAGAACCAGGAGAGGACAGAGTCTGTGAAGCCAAAGTTGGATAGTGTGTTGAGGAGAAGGGGGTGGTCCACAGTGCCAAATGCAGCTGAGTGGTCGAGGAGGATTAGGTTAGAGTATGAGCTGTTGGATTTGGCAAGAAGGAGGTCATTGGTGACCTTTGAGAGGGCAGTTTCCATGGAATGTAGGGGACCGAAGCCAGATTTGAGGAGGTCAAAGAGAGAGTTGGTGTTGGAAAGAGTGTGGGCCTAGGTGTTGAAAGATCTGGGATTTATTTCAGGCCTCGCTACTTCCCTGCTGTGTGACTTGAGCAAGTCACTTAGCTTCTCTGTGCCTCCATTTCCTCATATTTTAAATGGAGATTTGATACCCGTTCTCCTTACTTTTAGTCTGTGAGACTTGTATGAGTAAAGGACAATTTTCCGCCAGATTTGGTGTAGTGGATAGATCACGATCCTGGGATTTGGAAGATCATGGGTTCTAATTCCAGATCTGACACTTGTCTACTGTGTGGCCTTGGGAAAGTCACCCAACTTCTCTGTGCCTTACTTACCTCATCTGGAAAATGAGGATTAGGACCATGAGCCCCTTGCGGGACAGAAACTTTATCCAACCCAATTTGCGTGCATCCACCCCAGTGCTTAATACAGTGCCTGACCCATAGTAAGTGCTTAACAAATACCATAGTTATTATTATTATTGTTATTATCATTATTACTAGTACTAGATTGCATTGTATTTAGCTCAGTACAGTTCTTGGCAGTGTAACTGCTCAACAAATCCCACACTTATGCCTGGTACAGGTTTTGGGGAGAAAGCAGCTGGTTGTATCACTGGAGGTACTGGAGTGTCTTGTAGCCACTATGAGAATTGAAAAATGGGAGGGAGGAGCTGAAGGAAAGGTAGGGGAAGCAGAGGGTGAGTGTCTGAGTGTGGTTCCTTACACTGGCTGTGGTAACTACTGCCACTCCCAGTGAGGTGTAATGTAGGAAACATGAAGACAGCAGCTCACTCTAAATCAGTCACTTTCAATCCCACTCCCTCCTGAGAGAGCTGAGCATAAATAATAATAAATAAATAATGATGGCATTTATTAAGCGCTTACTATGTGCAATGCACTGTTCTAAGCACTGGGGAGGTTACAAGGTGATCAGGTTGTCCCGCAGTAGGCTCACAGTCTTAATCCTCATTTTACAGATGAGGGAACTGAGGCACAGAGAAATGAAGTGACTTGCCCAAATAATAATAATAATAGCATTTATTAAGCACTTACTATGTGCAAAGCACTGTACTAAACGCTGGGGAGGTTACAAGGTAATCAGGTTGTCCCACAGGGGGCTCACAGTCTTAATCCCCATTTTACAGATGAGGAAACTGAGGCACAGAGAAGTTAAGTGACTTGCCCAAAGTCACACTGCTTACAATTGGCAGAGGAAGGATTTGAACCCATGACTTCTGACTCCAAAGCCCGGGCTCTTTCCACTGAGCCACGCTGCTTCTCTGAGCATGTGGTCACCGGATCAGGCACTGGGCTGTAAACCCGATGTGGGCAGGGATTGTCTCTCTTTATTGCTGAATTGCACATTCCAAGCGCTTAATACAGTGTTCTGCCCACAATAGGCACTCAATAAATATAATTGAATGAATGAATGGGTTGTTTGAGTACAGAGCACAGGCTGTTTACATTGATAGGATTTTAACATAGACTTTCCTTCATATAAACCCTCCCCTGGCTGTCACGGTCAGCTCCCCTTGGCCCTCCCAAAGATGCTTTCAACTTGTACTTCCCAAGCGCTTAGTACAGTGCTCTGCACACAGTAAGTGCTTAATAAATACGATTGAATGAATGAGTGCTCCTATGGGAGCGAACTCTATTTTGTCCCAGTGCTGTTCATCAGGTTCCATGGCTTCTCAGTGGTGGTTGAGGAGGGAGTTGGCATCCCTCGGTACTCATTCATGGTCACTCCATCAAAGTCCTGTTGATCTCCACCTCATGGCCCAATCCACCATCGGGCCTGGGAGTGGAGGTAGCGTGGGGCACCCCCAAAATACCAAGGCATTGGGGAAACACACCTAAACTGTGATAGGGTGTGGTTGGAGGTATCCTGGAGCGGGTGTGTTTCAGGAGCCTCTGTGGGCTGCTCTTCAAGACTGGATCTGGGTGAGGTGATAAGACAACTGGGTGTTGGGGTGTGTGTGGAAAAGGGGCTCCAGTTTGGGGCCACTGGAGCCAGTCAACCAGCAGAGCCCAGACTTCAAGACTGGTAGCAGGTACGAGGGGCTGCTCACGGGCACAGAGACACCTATTGTACAACATGGAGGTGCTCCAAAGCAGCAGTAGCTCAGGACTTCAGGGGGCACTGCAGGCAAATGATAATAATAATGCCAATAATTATGGTATTTGTTAAGAACTTATTATGTGCCAAACACTGTTCTGAGCACTGGGGTAGATACAAGGTAATCAGGTTGCCCCACATGGAACTCACAATCTTCATCCCCATTTTACAGATGAGGTAACTGAGGCACAGAGAAGTTAAGTGACTTGCCCAAGGTCACACAGCCGACAAGTTGCGGAGTCGGGATTAGAACTCACGTCCTAGGACTCCCAAGCCCGTGCTCTTTCCACTAAGCATTGCTGCTTTTCAGCGAGAAGCAAGGGGACAAGCAATGATAACAAGGGGAGGGGAGGAGCTGTGAATTCTCCCTCCTATCCCACGGAACTCAACCGAGACCACAGTGTGGAGCCAGGGAGGTGAAGGACCAGAAGGGAAAAACTGCCCCAGCAGCCCGGAGACGGAGCATTAGATCTAGTATTAGAGACAGCCCGGATCTTATCTCTCTGCCCCTGAGCCCTAGCCTGAGGAGGCCAAGGGGAACAGTAACAAAGAGTGGGGGCGGGATAGAAAGGACAGGGCTTCCTGGTAATCCAATCAATCAATCAGTCATATTTATTGAGCACTTACTGTGTGCAGACCACTGTACTAAGCGCTTGGGAAGTACAAGTTGGCAACATATAGAGACAGTCCCTACCCATCAGTGGGCTCACAGTCTAAAAGAGGGAAACAGAGAACAAAACCAAACATACTAACAAAATAAAATAGAATAGATATGTACAAGTAAAATAAATAAATGAAGAAATAGAGTAATAAATATGTACAAGCATATATACATATATACAGGTGCTGTGGGGAAGGGAAGGAGGTAAGATGGGGGGGATGGAGAGGGGGACGAGGGGGAGAGGAAGGAAGGGGCTCAGTCTGAGAAGGCTTCCTGGAGGAGGTGAGCTCTCAGTAGGGTCTTGAAGGGAGGAAGAGAGCTAGCTTGGCAGATGGGCAGAGGGAGGGCATTCCAGGCCCGGGGGATGACGTGGGCCGGGGGTCGATGGAGGGACTGGCAAGAACGAGGTACGGTGAGGAGATTAGTGGCAGAGGAGCGGAGGGTGCGGGGTGGGCTGTAAAAGGAGAGAAGGGAGGTGAGGTAGGAGGGGGCAAGATGATGGAGAGCCTTGAAGCCCAGGGTGAGGATTTTCTGCCTGATGCACAGATTGATTGGTAGCCACACTGAAGATTTATGAGGAGGGGAGTAACATGCCCACAGCGTTTCCGGACAAAGACAATCCGGGCAGCAGCATGAAGTATGGATTGAAGTGGGGAGAGACAAGAGGATGGGAGATCAGAGAGAAGGCTGATGCAGTAGTCCTGATGGGATAGGATGAGAGCTTGAACGAGCAGGGTAGCGGTATGGATGGAGAGCAAAGGGCGGATCTTGGCAATGTTGCGGAGCTGAGACCTGCAGGTTTTGGTAACAGCTTGGATGTGAGGGGTGAATGAGGTAGTGGAGTCGAGGATGACACCAAGGTTGCGGGCTTGTGAGACAGGAAGGATGGTAGTGCCATCAACGGAGATGGGAAGGTCAGGGAGAGGGCAGGGTTTGGGAGGGAAGACAAGGAGTTCAGTCTTGGACATGTTGAGTTTTAGGTGGCGGGCAGACATCCAGATGGAGATGTCCTGAAGGCAGGACGAGATGCGAGCCTGGAGAGAGGGGGAGAGAGCAGGGGCAGAGATGTGGATCTGGGTGTCATCAGCGTAGAGATGATAGTTGAAGCCATTGGAGTGAATGAGGTTACCAAGGGAGTGCGTGTAGATCAAGAACAGAAGGGGACCAAGCACTGAACCTTGGAGAACCCCCACAGTAAGGGGATGGGAGGGGGAGGAGGAGCCTGCAAAGGAGACTGAGAATGAACGACCAGAGAGATAAGAGGAGAACCAGGAGAGGACGGAGTCTGTGAAGCCGAGGTCAGATAGGGTGTTGAGGAGAAGGGGGTGGTCCACAGTGTCAAAGGCAGCTGAGAGGTCGAGGAGGATTAGGACAGAGTATGAGCCATTGGATTTGGCAAGCAGGAGGTCATTGATGACCTTTGAGAGGGCAGTTTCCGTGGAATGTAGGGGACAGAAGCCAGACTGGAGGGGGTTGAGGGGAGAGTTGTTGTTGAGGAATTCGAGGCAGCTCGTGTAGACAGCTTGTTCAAGGAGTTTGGAAAGGAATGGTAGGTGGGATATGGGGCGCTAACTAGAAGGTGAGGTGGGGTCAAGACAGGGTTTTTTAAGGATGGGAGAGACACGGGCATGTTTGAAGGCAGAGGGGAAGGAACCAAAAACATATGGAATGCTTCACGAATTTGTGTGTCATCCAGTCAACTCAGCTCCCCCATTCTCCTCCCCCACCCCACGGGCATCATTGATCCTTGGCAAATGAAGCCAAGTTCTTTCCAGCATCACTGCCCAGACATGTGGGAGCATGGAGGAAGAAGGGCAGAGCTTCACATGACTAATTGGAAATGGGTGGAACAAGACTTGGGTGAGAAGAGGGGACAGAGAATTGACTCTAGACTGTAAGGTTTCTGTGGGCAGGGAATGTGTCTATTATATTTTTCTCTCCTTAGTGCATCTTCTAGACTGTGAGCCCACTGTTGGGTAGGGACCGTCTCTATATGTTGCCAACTTGTACTTCCCAAGTGCTTAGTACAGTGCTCTGCACACAGTAAGCGCTCAATAAATACGACTGAATGAATGAATAGTGCAGGTCTTTGCACACAAGTAGGTGCATAATAAGTAAGATTGAATGAATGAATGACTTTACTGCACCTCCTAGACAAAACATTGGTTGGATCATTCGGATCATCAACTGTATCACTAATTAATATGTGATGTATCTCAAAATTTGTTATACTGAAGTCATTCAGGAGTCAGGACACCTCTGTATATTGATAAAGTTAAAAGACCTACACACCGACTGTTCTCCCATAATGCATAATTTCATTACATGTTTTGGAAAGAATGCTTTTGGAGAACTAAGGAATACTTCTTCAACAAAGATTAGTATAGGGCTTTGCACACAATAAACACTCAATAAATACAATTGAATGAATAGATAGAACACAATGCAATGTCAGAAGGAATAACTGCATGAAAACAGTTACGCTAAAGTAGTGTTATCAAAAAAACTGACTTTGGAAAAGAAAAGAGGGGGAGGGAGTGTAAATATATTTTTGGTGGGGGTTTCATGTCTTTGCATCTGTCATTTCATATTGTTGTTTTGAATAGCTAGTGAAAAAAGAAACCATGCGGATTGCAAAGTGAATCATTTGTCTAAAAGGTAACAATCCTTGTAATTTTATTCTATCACTATACATGCATTGCACAGTTGAATTGATTCAGGAAGACAAAACATTTACCTGTTTTATATCTCCCCTTACCTGATTCATATAATGGTATCATTATGAAACATCCAACAGTGAATAGCTAACAGATCTGTTGAATTTGGTGAGATTGACAGCATTTTAAAATGAAAATATTCTTTCACTTCTCCCAAGAAATAGAACCCTAGACAGAGATACTTAATATAGATAAAGTGCTTCGGAAAAGTAAGTTTGTAAGGTGATGCATAAAAATGAGCGTCTTCTATTTCACTTTGGTGTGAAGTCTTAAAAAGTAATGATTTGTAGTATCTACACTGACTTTACATACCTCATGCCACTTTTCATATAAAAATAGTTTTTCCTTAGTATTCTTAAAATCATTTTAGTGCCTGATCCAACTCCGGCATGAGTCAGTCATCTTCTATAAATTTGCTAACTTCCCTCTGGAATTTATATTTTTTATTCAGGTCCTCCAGAGAGCCCAACAAATAGAGAATGTTTTAAGTCAAGGGAAATTTGAAAAGAATAAAGATACTTCTCCCAAGCAAACTTTGTTGCCCTTGGCAGAAATTAAACAGTAAGCAGTATGGACCATTGGCTTAATGGTCCCTCCTACCCTTTAATCTCCCTCCTACCCTTCCTTTCCAAACTCCTAGAACGAGTCATCTATACTCGCTGCCTCGAATTCCTCAATGCCAACTCTCCTTGACCCCCTCCAATCTGGCTTTCGTCCCCTACACTCCACAGAAACTGCCCTCTCAAAGGCCACAAATGGCCTCCTTCTTGCCAAATCTAATGGCTCCTACTCTATCCTAACCTCTATCCTCGACCTCTCAGCAGCTTTTGACACTGTGGACCACTCCCTTCTCCTCAACACGCTATCCAGCCTTGTCTTCACAGACTCTGTCCTCTCCTGGTTCTCCTCTAATTTCTCCAGCCATTCACTTTCAGTCTCCTTCTCCCCCTCCCATCCCCTTACTGTAGGGGTTCTTCAAGGGTCAGTTTTTGGTCCCCTTCTGTTCTCTATCTACACTCACTCCCTTGGTGAACTCATTCCCTCCCACGGCTTCAACCATCATTTCTACACTGATGACTCCCAAATCTACATCTCTGCCCCTGCTCTCTCTCCCTCCCTCCAGGCTTGTATCTCCTCCTGCCTTCAGGACATCTCCATCTGGATGTCTGCCCACCATCTAAAACTCAGTGTGTCCAAGACTGAACTCCTTATCTACCCTCTAAAAATCCTGTCCTCCCCGTGACTTTCCCTTCACTGTAGATGGCACTGCCATCCTTCCCATCTCACAAGCCCGCAACCTTGGTGTCATCCTCGACTCCACTCTCTCATTCACCCCACACATCCAATCCATCACCAAAACCTGCTGGTCTCACCTCCACAACATCACCAAGATCTGCCCTTTCCTCTCCATCCAAACCGCTACCTTGCTGGTTCAATCTCTCATCCTATCCCGACTGGATTACTGTATCAGCCTCCTCTCTGATCTCCCATCCTCCTTTCCCTCCCCGCTCTAGTCTATACTTCCCTCTGCTGCTTGGATTATCTTTGTACAAAAATGCTCTGGGCATGTCATTCCCCTTCTCAAAAATCTCCAGTGGTTGTCTGTCAACCTACGCATCAAGCAAAAACTCCTCACTCTCGGCTTCAAGGTTATCCATCACCTCGCCCCCTCCTACCTCACCTCTCTTCTCTCCTTCTAAAGCCCAGTCCAGACCCTCTGCTCCTCTGCTGCTAACCTCCTCACTGTGCCTTGTTCTCACCTGTCCTGCCGTCGACCCCTGGCCCATTTCCTTCCCCTGTCCTGGAATGCCCTCCCTCCACACATCCGCCAAGCTAGCTGTCTTCCTCCCTTCAAAGCCCTACTGAGAGCTCACCTCCTCCAGGAGGCCTTCCCAGATGGAGCCCCCTTTTACCTCTCCTCCTCCCCATCCCCCCCGCCCTACCTCCTTCACCTCCCCACAGCACTTGTATATATTTGTACAGATTTATTAGTCTATTTATTTACTTGTACATATTTACTGTTCTATTTATTTTGTTAATGATGTGCATATAGCTATAATTCTATTTAGTCTGATTATTTTGACACCTGTCTACATGTTTTGTTTTGTCGACTGTCTCCCCCTTCTAGACTGTGAACCTGATGTTGGGTAGGGACTGTCTCTATATGTTGCTGACTTGTACTTCCCAAGTGCTTAGTACAGTGCTGTGCACACAGTAAGTGCTCAATAAATATGATTGAATGAATGAATGAGTGAATAATGCATCATCAGTGTTTCTTATATTCCAAGCTTGATGTCAGAGAAAGAATGTCTTATAGTATTGCATCCCATACCCCATGATTTTATTTAATAAATACAATACTAATAAGTGTAATAATAATGATAATAATAATAACAATGATATTCCTTAATTCCTCAAAATTGCGGCTTTGTGACAAGATCATGGGCTTGGGAGTCAGAGGTCTTGCGTTCTAATCCCAACTCCACCACTTATCAACCGTGTGACTTCAAGCCTATCACTTAACTTCTGTGTGCCTCAGTTACCTCATCTGTAAAATGGGGATTAAGGCTGTGAGCCCCACGCGGTACAACCTGATTACCTTGTATTTACTCTAGTGCTTAGAACAGTGCTTGGCACTTAGTAAGAACTTACCAAATACCATTATCATTATTATTATGTGATACAGATGTGTTAAATCAGAAATGGCTCTGCTTTGAGGGAGTCCTCAACAAGTACTGGAATGATATTACTCTATACCCAATCAAAATAGCTCCCAAGATCCCCTTAAAAGTACCCTGACCTCTGTTAGCTTCCACTGGATCCTAAATCATCTGAATCTTCCCTTGAGGAGCATCTTCCCAGTATACCCCAAGTTCTGCAACTCTAATCACTCCCTGTGTGAAGACTTAGATTCTCCCCAAACGTGAGAGAGTCACTAGGGATGAACCTACCATCATTCTCCAGTAAACTCATGGAGAAAGCACTCTCTCCTCTGGCTTTCCAGATCTACAGCTTTCACCACCATTCACTGGTTTTACTCCAGCCTCTACCATAAGCAGATACACAAATGAGAGAGCTCCGTATCATTTAATAGCATTCTTGCAATTCTTTTTAATCAGATAAAGTCAACAGAAAGGCAGAATCAACAGAATACCAGTTGCCTTTCCCTAACTCTAATGCTTCTCCTGCCCTAGTACCCTGGGTCCCATGTTACTCCGATCCTTTCCACGTTTCTAATAATAATACCAATAATAATGGTATTTTGTTAAGTGCTTACTATATGCCTAGCAGTAGGGTAGATACAAGATAATCAGGTCCTACATGGGGCTCACAGTCTAAGTAGGGGGTAGAACAGGTGTTGAATACCCGTTTTGCAGAAGAGGCAACTGAGTCACAGAGAACTTAATTGACTTGCCCAAGGTCACACAGCAGGTAAGATACAGAGCCGGAATTAGAACCCAGGTCCTGACTCCCAAACCTGTAATTTTCCCACTAGGCTATGCTGCTTCCCCTGGTTCTCAGCAAGTGCCACTCTCGGTCTCACCCTTTCAGTGTTCTTTAGTTACCAGGATTTTCCATTGTTGTTTCTCTCCCACAGGGGCAAAAGCCTCATTCCTCTGAAATCTTCTATCTGGACCCCAAATCCTCAGAGCATCAAAGCCCACAACCAGTGATTATCTCTGATCCCTCCTTGTGCACCGTGCCCACCCAAAGTTAGAGCTCAGGGCCTTCTCTGTGTCCTGCTGCCCCATAAACATGGCTTCCTGCCTCTTAATCCAAGATGGTCCAGGACCTCCTTCCTCCAATAACCTGCCCCCTACTCCCTTTCCAGTATTTCCCTCTGAATGGCTTAGCTCTATATAAGGCATTAATTACACCTCCCTCACAGTGACTCTCATGGTTTCCTCTTCTCCATCCCCACCATTCCCTCTGAGTATGAGGGTTGGGAGCAGAGGTTTGGACTATCACTGTAACAGATTCCTAATGGAGGAAGAACTGAGGGCAGAGGATCGCATGGAAAATTGGACATATACTCTTGTAGTTCTCCTAGCTGGGTTCTGTTGTGTCCACAACAGAAGTCCTCATGTTCCCACTCAAACCCTGACCTCCTCCTGTCTTTCCCATCACTGTAGACAGCACCACCATTCTCCCTGTCTCATAAGCCCATAACCTTGGTGTTATCCTTGACTAATCTCTCTCATAGAATCCACATAGTCTGTCACCAAATTATGTTTGTTCAACCTTCACAACATCACCAAAATCTGCCCTTTATTCTTCATCCAAACATCTATCACATTGTCTAGCATTTATCTTAATCTTCCTTGATTTTTGCATCAGCCTCTTTGTAGACCTCCTGCCTCCTGTCTCTCCCAATTTCAGTCCATACTTCTCTCTACTGCCTCGATCATTTTTCTATAAATCCATTAAGCCCATGTTTCCCCACTCCTCAAGAACCTCCGGTCATTGTACATCCACCTCCTCATTAAACAGAAATAACTTTAAAGCATTTACTCACCTTGCACCCACCTACCTTACCTCTCTGATTTCCTCCTACTACCCAGCCTAAACACTTGGCTCCTCTAATGCCAACCAACTCATTGTACCTCTATCTCATCTATCTCACCACTATCTCCTTGCCCATATCCTGCCTCTGGCCTGGAACTCTCTCCCCGTTCATATCTGACAGACATTCACTCTCCCCACCTTCAAAGCCTTATTAAAAGCCCATCTCCTCCAAGAGGCCTTCCCCGACTAGCTGTCATTATCCTCTTCTCTCACTCCCTTCTACATTGTCTTTGTACGTCTATTTGCTCTTTATTCACTTCTCCCTCAGTCCAATATCACTGATGTGCATACCTGTAATTTAATTTATGATAATGGTAATAATCATAATTGTGGTATTTGCTGAGAGCTTACTATATGCCAGGCACTGTTCTAAAGGCTGGAGTGGATACAAGCAAATTGGGTTGGAAACAGACCCTGTCCCACATGGGGCTCACAATCTTAATCCCCATTTTACAAATGAGGTAATTGGGACCCTGAGAAGTTAAGTGACTTGCCTAAGGTCACCCAGCAGACACACTACAGAAACAGGATTAGAACCCAAATCCTTCTGATTACCCGGCCTGTGGTTCTCAGTTTATCTATTCATATTAACTTCTGTTTTCCTCTCTAGATTGTAGGCTCATTGTGGGCAGAGAATGTGTCTACCAACTCTGTTGGTACTCTCCTAAACGTTTAGCACAGTACTCTGCACACAGTAAGCCCTCACTAATACAGTTGCTTGATTGATCTATGTTTTCCAGAGGTCTGAGTGCTACGATCAATCTATGGTATTTATTGTGCCCCTACTGAGAGCAAAGTGCTGTACTGAGCATTTGGAACAGTAAAACAGTCCAATGTGTGATCCTTACAAGGGGCCCCAAGCAGGACAGGGACTGTGTCTAACCTGGGTATATTGTGTTTACCCTAGTGCTTAGTAAAGTGCTTTGCATACTGTAAACACTGAACAACTTCTGGTGCTAACCTTCACACAGTGCCTCAGTCTAGCCTGTCCCACCACTGACCCCTCGCTCCTGTCCTACCTCTGGCCTGGAATGCCCTCCCTCCTCAAATCTGCCAGATTTGAGGTCACATATCAGATACATGCTCTCCCCACATTCAAAGCCATGCTGAAGACACATCTCAAGAGGTCTTTCCAGACTAAGCCCCACATTTCCTCCTCTTCCACTCCCTTCTGCGTCACCCTGCCTTGCTTCCTTTGCTTTTCCCCCCTCGCCCCCCTCCGCCCCAGGCCCCACAACACTTATAGATATATTGGTAATTTTATTTATTTGTATTGATGTCTGTCTCCGCCACCCCCTAGACTGTGAGCTCACTGTTGGCAGGGATTGTCACTCTTTATTATTGTATTGTACTTTCCCAAGTGCTTAAAAAAGTGTTCTGCACACATAAAGCGCTAATAAATACAATTGAATGAATGAATGAATATCTTATTAGGTAGACTGGTAAGTAGCCAAAGGAGGGACTATGGAAAGTTCACACATGATAGTGTCTCTTTTATTATTATTATTATTATTAGTAGTAGTAGTAGTAGTAGTAGTAGTAGTAGTAGTAGTAGTAGTAATAATAATATAGTGGAGTTTGTTATGCTATATGCCAGGCACTGTACTTAGTGCAGGAGTAGATGCAAGGTAATTGGGTTGGACACAGCCCCTGTCCCACATCAGGCTCACAGTCTTAATTCCCTTTTTCCAGATAAGTAACTGAGACACAGAGAGTGAAGTGACTTGCCCAAGGTCACACAGAAGACAAGTATCCTTCTGACTTACAGCCCCATTCTCTATCCACTAAACCATGCATACCAATAAAATAGTTGGAGACAGGGAAGGAAGTAGTTAAGGAACTTGAGATTTCTGGAAGGAGATAAATATGTGTCCCATGCCTATTTTGTTTTTTATTATTATTATTATTAATAATAATAATAATAACAATGGTATTTATTAAGCACTTACCATGTGCAAAGCACTGTTCCAAGCACTGGGGAGGTTACAGGGTGATCACGGTGTCCCACGGGGGGGCTCACAGTCTTCATCCCCATTTTACAGATGAGATAACTGAGGCCCAGAGAAGTTAAGTGACTTGCCCAAAGTCACATAGCTGAAAATTGGCAAAGCTGGGATTTGAACCCATGACCTTTGACTCCAAAGCCCACGCTCTTTCCACTGAGGCACGCCACGTGCTTAGTACAGTGCTCTACACACAGTAAGTACTTAGTACAAACCATTGATTAATTGATTGATCAGTTGAATAATTGGTGATGGTTTTGCATGTTGGAGTCTGTGAAGGAGAAACAAAAAAGAATGAAACTAAAGAGAGATCTGAATTATAGTAGGAAAAAGTGACTATATTTATCAGAAGCAACACTCAGCTGCACAAGTGCAGGAGAGCAGGAAGCAGACTCTGGAGACAGTTCTGTGCTGGGGCCAAGTAATTCAGGAAAGAGTACATGTTATGGGTACAAATTCCCTATTTATGTTTTTTTGGATCACGGCTACCCCTGGGCACCTGGGTCTGATTCTCTATCATCCAATCAAAGGAGTTGACACTCTTATGAGCCACATCCTCTGATCGGTTCCTGAAGACAGGATCTGATTGATGGTAAGGTCTCCCAATCTTCTGATGTAGTGAAGTCATTATGGGACACCAAGACTGAAAGAGTGATAGAGAGAAGGCTTCTGAAAATCAAAATTGATATCTTTCTCTATGAGTCTAGCTCTGCTGCATCCCATCTCCTTGGGTAGGCAAGAAAAGAACAAATGGGCTCTGTCCCAGTTCCTCGGGAGGGGTCATGTCCATCCAGAGAATTCTCCTCCATAGCCCCCGTCCCTCCAGATGCCACCCCTCTGGGGGACTGAGAGAGGGCTGAGGAGGGATGGGGAGGACTGTAAGCTTGTTGTGGGCATGGAATGTGCCTGTTTATGGTTATATTGTACTCTTCTAAGCACTTAGTACAGTGTTCTGCACATAGTAAGTACTCAATAAATACAATTGAATGAATGAGGGAGGTTGTGTGGATGGAGGGGGACAGAGAGGCCTCTGAGGAAGGGGCTGGAGCCAGGCTTGCCATAATGTCTCTCTGTCCTCTTCCCGGTCCACCCCCTTGTCACTAGGCTGTTGACTAACATGGATTGTCTAAGGATGAGGTAGCAAGAAACTGTAGCTGCTTAGTTGCTTCACAACATTGATCAAATCCACCCTTTCCTCTGCATTCAAAGTGCCACCATGCTTATCCAAGCAATTTATCCTATTCCGCCTTGATTGCTGCATCTGCCTTCCCACTGACCTCCCTGTCTCTCCCCACTCCAATCCATATTTCACTCTCCTGCATGGATCATTTTTCAACAAAAAACTTGAATCCATGTCACCCTACTCCTCGAGACCCTCCAATGGCTGCCCATCCACGTCCATATCAAACAGAAATTATCATTGGCTTCAAAGCACTCAGTTCACCGCACCTGACGTCACCTCTCTGATATCCCACTACAGTCCAGGCTACATACTCCACTCCTCTAGTGTCACCTTACTCACTGTGCCCTGATCTCATCTATTTCACCGCCAACCTCTTCCCCAAGTCCTCCTCCTAACCTGGAACTCCCTCCCTCTACATATAAACCAGACCATGACTCTCTCCACCTTCAAAGCATTATTAAGGTTACATCTCCTCCAAGAGGCCTTCCCCTATTAAGCCCTCTTTTCTCCAGCTCACTCTCTTTCTGCATCATCTAGGCACTTGGATTTGTGAACTTTGGACATTCGATATTCACCTCACCCCTAATAATAATAATAATAATAATGGTATTTGTTTAGCGCTTACTACGTGCCAAGCACTCTTCCAAGTGCTGGGGTAGATACAAGCTATTCAGGTTGTCCCACATGGGACTCACAGTCTTAATCCCCATTTTACAGATGAGGTAACTGAGGCACAGAGAAGTCAAGTGACTTGCTCAAAGCCTCACAGCACTTATGTACATATTTTTAATTCATATATTATAAATTATTTATTCATTCGTTTTAACATCTGTCTTCCCCTCTAGACCGCAAGCTCGTTATAGTCAGGGAATGTGTCTGCCAATTCTGTTTTATTGTACTCTCCCAAGCGCTGCACATAGTAAGTGCTCAATGAATACCATTTTAATCAAGAAAGTGGTGATGTGGTGTGAACTTTGTCACCAGGGGATGGGAGTTTTCTTTTGAGATCCAGGAAGAATATAATAATCTGGGATAAATGACATGGTCACAATGGGAAGTGGGGGCAGAATTTAGAGGTGAGACACCAGTAGTCTCATTTGGAGAAAGCAAAAACTCTGTAGCAATCCCTGACAGCAATCAAAGTCCCAAATTTTACCATGAATCCTGCTTATTATTGTATTGTACTTTCCCAAGCACTTAGTACAGTGCTCTGCACATGCACAGTAAATATGATTGAATGAATGAATGAATATGTGAATGGTAGAATGTGTCATAATACTCACATACAGCATAGATCAGATTGATACATAATAATGATAATGGTGGCATTTGTTAAGCACTTACTATGTGTGAAGCACTGTTCTAAGCGCTTGGGGGGATACAAGGTAATCAGGTTGTCCCACGTGGGGCTCACTCACGTCTTCATCCCCATTTTACAGGTGAGGTAAGTGAGGCTCAGAGAAGTTAAGTGACTTGCCCAAGGTCACCCAGCAGATATGTGGCGAAGCCAGGATTAGAACCCACGACCTCTGACTCCCAAGCCCGTGCTCTTTCCACCGAGCCACGCTGCTTCTCTATCTGATTGATGCTTCCATTAGCTAACTAAATATAAACTTTTGGTCTGTTGAAACTATGGTTGATAGTGTAGTTACCCATAGCCTTTTTTTCCTTTTAATCAAGGTGCTCTTTTCTGCTGCGTTTCTTTCAAAAAAAAAATTCCTGAATAAGGTTATATGGAACCTTACTACGGTTATCTAGACAAATTAAGTGACTTGCCCAGGTGAATGCACACACATACTCTGTTGTCACTAGACCACACTGTCTGTCTGCAGATATTGGTTTGAAATAGAAGCTTGGTCCCATGAAAATTTTGGTTAAAAACTGATCATTCACTATTATTCATTTGAAAACACACATGGTCCTTCTTTATTCAACCACTAAATATCTATGTGGCACAATGTTGTCTGTGTAGACTGTAGGTTTATTATGCACAGGGAACGTGGACACTAATTCTTTTGTATTCTCCCAGGCATTTTGAAAAGTGAACTCTGCACAGAGTAAGTGCGCAATAAATGCTATTGTTTGATTGTTAACGTAAATTATTTAAGTTTCCAGTTCAACAATTTTTAAATCTGTATTGATACCTTATGTAATAAAAACTCTTCAAAGCAAAATAATTGCCCTTTTCAATCGTTTAAAACATTAAGCTAAAGTTCATATTATTCTATTTCTTCCAGACTTAATTACTTGACTTTTTGCTTTCAAATTTGTGAATTAGCCTTCTCTTGAAACATAACTCTTTACTTGTCCTTATTTCTATTTTTCAACACCCTCAAGTCCCTCAAGTAAGCCAACTGTGGTGCTTGAATGATCATAATTTAAATTAAGCATGTCTACTTTATGGGTTAATTAGTTATACCATACAGTTTCCGGCAATAATTAGAAAGCAACTTACCATTATAATGCCTGAGAGTTCCCACTTAAGACCCGGAGTTAATGGTAGTTATCCTTTAGGAAAATTATCTAAGTACTTGAAAAATTAACCAAAGCCAAAGGATGACTAAAAGCCCATCCTACATATTTGTTCAAATCTAAAATAGAATGAAATTGATTATTTTGCATATAATCCCAAGAAAACTATCATATATTGTTTCCTGAAAATTTATGGTTTTCTACATTATGTTTAGCATTCTCTTTATTATGGAAACATATTCATTATATAGCACACATTTTGCAGTGTGCCTTCAACATTAATTAGAGAGAATGTGATTTTCTGTATTCCAAAGAAGAGTTGGTGTTAATTTTCACTTATAATTATGTATGTGTAGCTTAGGCTTTATTTACTTTTCCTCCCTTTGAGACCAATTGTGAATCAGTGTTGTTGTTCTGTTCCTGTTTCAGGTCTTCATTGGGGAAATCTCTGTCTAGTAAGATAATTTCAGGAATGCACAAACTATTCAAATCTCAAACTTCAATATATATTCAAGGTAAATATAATTCATTTCTCTATTCAAAACAGTGTTAGAATCATATCTTCACCTGGATAAGGAGCCTGGCAACCTGGCAGCCTGTAGAGTCAGAGGAACTTGGTTCTTAATCCTGGCACCTCCACATGTCTGCTTTGGACCTTGGGTAAGTCATTAACTTCTCTATTCCTCAGTTACTTCATTTGTAAAATATGGATTTAGACTGTGAACCCCATGTGAGACATAGACTGTGTCCATCTTGATTAGAGTGTATCTAATAATAGTAATAATAATAATAATAATGGTACTTGTTAAGCACTTACAATATGCCAAAGCACTGTTCTAAGCATTGGCGTGGCTACAAGTTAATCAGGATGGTCACAGTCCATCCCACAGTCCCTGTCCCACATGGGGCTTGCAGTCTCAATCCCCATTTTACAGATGAGGTCATTGAGGCCCAAAGAAGTGAAGTGAGTTGCCCAAGGTCGCACAGCAGACAGGATTAGAACACATGACCTACTGTCTCCCAGGCCGTTGCTCTATCCACCACGCCATGGCATGTAGTAAGAGATGAATAAATGCCATAAAAAATAAATAAGATTCTTAGAAATGTTCATCCTAAAGATCAGAGTTAGAACTTTTACAAAGCCATTGCTGGAAGCAGAGATATGATTTGAAAAAAAAATAAATTTTCTTTCCCTTTTCTTTTCTACATATCTGCATACACTTCAACCTATTTGTAACATTTTTGGTTTTCCCTCCCCTGCTACTCTGTGAAATCCTCGAGGGCAGGGATTGCATTTATTAACTTCATTGAACTCCCCCATATTCTTAATGAAGTGCTCGGCACACAGCAGGTCCTCAAAAAATTACTGTTGATTGAAATATCAGATTAGATGTTTTACTATAAATATGCATCAATTTTAATATTACGGTTGAAACCAAATTGCATTTATTAGATCGTAAATACTTTGTGGAAGGAGTAAGTTAGCTCAAAATTTTCCATTTTACAGGCTAATACTTTATTCTCTGAGGGGGCAGAATGAGTCGCTTGCCTGCTGCCTCAAATAATGGGATTCCAAATGGGTTCTCAACCCCAAGATCAGAGCCACAACTCTAATCTCAGAAGTACATGACAAGACACTCTAAGTTGCACTTTCAGATTTACTGAAGTTCAAAATGAAAAATTCAGCAAAAACATATCTTCCAGGGTTTTTTTTTCCACTGAAGCTTTTATTTATAAGTATGTTTGCATCAGAAAAAAAAATTGAATCCATTTCAGCTAAATTAAAGTGAAGGGTTGAACTCATATTTGAGTCTAATTTTGAGAGGGAAACATATATCTCTGGAAATGTTCTGTATTTAGGCAGCTCCTTTAATTCTTTCATATGTCTAATAATATTATTGATACTAATGATATTTGTATTCGTTAACACTTGCTACTCCACTAAGCTCTGGAATAGATAAAAAATAAGCAGGTAAGACACAGACAAAATCCCTATCCCACATGGGGCTCAGTATTTTAGCCCCATTTTGCAGATGATGGAATTGAGACTCAGAGAAGATAAGTGACTTGACCAAGATCACACAGCAGAAAAATGGTAGAGCCAGGATTAGAACCTGGTATAATTCAGGGCAAGACTCTGTCCGACATAGGGCTCATTGTCTCAATGGGTAGGAGAACAGGTATTGATTCCCAATTTTATGGATGAGGAAACTGAGGCATAAAGAAGTAGTGACTTGCTCAAGGTCACACAGCAGGCAATTGGCTAAGTGGGGATTATAATTTAAATCCTTAACTGTCAGACCCATGGCTTTCCCCTAGGTCATACTGCTCACTAAATTTTCTCCTATTAAATCTATTCTATACTCAAGGAGGCAATAAGAGATCTGAAAGTGGTGTTAAAATATGAGTCCAATGCTCTGGGGATCCCTATAAAATTAATAGACCAACAGTATCGAAAGTGTATGGATTACTCAAATATACGTGTGGCCTTTATGGACACCTCGCTCCAACCTCTTCCCTTATCAGTACATACTGTACTTACATTGTTTATTTTAGATCATTTAATTTAGGCAACTTGTTATTTCACATGGTTGAATATCATGTGAACATCTTTTGCACATGATGACTATAATATGATCTGGAAGTTAAGATAAACATATCACAATAAATTCAAGTTAATAGCCAATAAATCTCTTAAATCATTTAGTGATATCCTTCTGGGCACTCCTCTCACCACTGGAGCCTGGGAGAGGGGTGAATTCTGATACAGTACCATCTTAAGGGCACAAGCAGTGACTTGGCGTAGTGGATAGAACATGGGTCTGGGGAGTCAGAAGGTCATGGGTTTGAATCTGCCACTTGCCTGTTGTGTGACCATGGGCAAGTCACTTAACTTCTCTGTGCCTCAGTTACCTCATTGGTAAAATGGGGACTGAGACTGTAAGCCCCACGTGGGAAAATGGCCTGTATCCAGCCCGATTTGCTTGTACCCATCCCAGTGCTAGTACAATGCCTGGCACATAGTAAGCACTTAACAAATACCATTATTATTATAAATAGCTACGTAAGGCATAAGGCCCTTAATCTAAAGTGGCCTTTTTGGAGGTGGAAAGGGAGAATAGTCCATCCAAATTGCTACTATGCTGATCCAAGCACTTATCTATTCCACCTTGACAACCGCATCTGCTTCTTTGCTGATCTCCCTGCATCCTGTCTCTCCCCACTCTGTCCATACTTCACTCTGCTGCCCAGATTATTTTTCAAAGGAAAGTTTAGTCCTTAAGAACCTCCAGTTGTTTCCCATCCACCGCCACATCAAACAGAAAGTCCTTAACACTTTAAAGCACTCAATCAGCTTGCCCCCTTCTAACTTACCTCACTGATCTACTAAAGCCCAACCCGCACTTCATTCCTCTAGTGCCAGCTTGCTCAGTGTGCCTGATTTCATTGATGATTCCTTTCCCACAATTTTCTTACCAAGCTCTGATCTCCCTTCCCCTCCATATATACCAGATCACCACTCTCCCCACCTTCAAAGTTGGAAGGTCACATCTCCTCTAGGAGGTCTTCCCTTATGAAGTCCTCTTTTTCCTTACTCCCTCTCAACACCATGTCATCTATGCACTTGGATCTCTACCCTTTGGGCACTTTGTAATTCAGCTCACACTCAGCCCACAGCACTTATGTACATATCTGGTCCCTCCCCACATCCGCCAAGCTAGCTCTCCTCCTCCCTTCAAGGCCCTACTGATAGCTCACCTTCTCCAGGAGGCCTTCCCAGACTGAGCCCCCTCCTTCCTCTCCCCCTCCTCCCCCCTCCATCCCCCCGCCTTACCTCCTTCCCTTCCCCACAGCACCTGTGTATATGTATATATGATTGTACATATTTATTACTCTATTAATTTATTTATTTTACTTGTACATAGCTATTCTATTTATTTTATTTTGTTAATATGTTTTGTTTTGTTCTCTGTCTCCCCCTTCTAGACTGTGAGCCCACTGTTGGGTAGGGACCATCTCTATGTGTTGCCAACTTGTACTTCCCAAGCACTTAGTACAGTGCTCTGCACACAGTAAGTGCTCAATAAATATGGCTGATTGATTGATTGATTGATATCTGCCTCTCCCTAAAGACTGTAAGCTTACTGTGGGCAGGGGACATATCTACCAACACTGTCTTACGGCCTAGTGGACAGAGCATAGGCCTAGGTGTCAGCAGGACCTGGGTTCTAAACCTGACTCTGCCACTTGTCAGCTGAGTGACCTTGGGGAAGTCATTTGGGGAAGAAATACCATTATTATTATTATTATTTCACTTTTCTGCACCTCAGTTACCTCACATTCTCTCTGAGTCTCAATTCCCTCATCTGCAAAATGGGGCTTAAATAACTCTTCTTTTTCCCCTCTCTGAGCCTCATGTGTGACAGGAATTCTGTCTGTCTATTACCTGCTTGTATTTTATCTATTCCAGAACTTAGTAGAGTAACAAGCACTAACGAATACCATGAGTATCATTATTATCAATAATAATATTATCAATAATGTTATAAGTAAAATGGGTATTAATATTGTGAACCCTGTGTGAGACAAGCGACTGTGTCCAACCTGATTAGCATATATCTACCCAAGTGCTTAGAACAGTGCTTGACACATAGCCTGTAACAAATTCTATGGTTATTATTGTTATTATTGTATTATTACTCTACCAAACACTTAGTGCAATGAGTGCTCTGCATGTGGTAAGGGCTCAGTTAATACCATTGTTTGATACTGAGAGGATATATCAGAAAAAAATTTAAATATTAAAAAAAATCTAAAATATTAAATGACCATAGTAAATTACATAAATTTTTGCCATTACACTTTGGACGATATATAAGTCTATTCTGACAAAATATACCTGATGGCATTTTTATATGAGCCTAGTGGTCTGCTTTAGAATCCACCTTTAATAGTCCTATTTATATGAAGAAAATAATGTCTTGCTAGTTTCCTTTAATAGTGAGTGGTGGGAAAAAAAAGATTTAGCAGAATGGAACATTAGATAAAGTTAAAGAAAAAGACTTATAGAGAAAGAAATGTGTTGGGAGAAGATGTTTCATTGATCTCCTCCGGAATGTAAGCTCACTGTGTGCAGGGAACTTCCCTACCATTTCTGTTATATTGTACTCTTCCAAGCATCTAATTATAATAAGAATAATAAGAATGATGGTATTTGTTAAGCACTTACTATGTGCCAAGCACTGTTTTAAGCACTGGGGTAAATACAGGGTAATCAGGTTGTCCCAAGTGGGGCTCACACTTTTAATCCCCATTTTACAGATGAGGTAACTGTGGCACAGAGAAGTTAAGTGACTTGTTCAAGGTCAAACGGCAGACGAGTGGCAGAGACAGAATTAAAATACGCGTCCTCTGACTCCCAAGCCTGGATTCTTAGTATAGTACTCTACACGTAGTAAGTGCTCAATAAATACCACTGGTTGATTGATAATTTATGAATATAAGGTATTTTCCCAACTGCAACCCCATTTACTAAAGAGAAAATCAGTGAATCCCTTTTAAATGAAATCAAGAATCAATCGTATTTACTGTGTGCTTACTGTATGAAGACCTAGGTGTTGTCCAAATACTGATGGACTTGAAATTTGGGGTTTCTCGCTCTTGAAATATCAGGTATTGCTAGATGATATTATATTGAAGGTTCAGAATTTACTGCCTTATGGACTACCTGAGGTTTATAGAATCAGCATGGGAACAAAACCTTTTGGTGATGTGCATGGAACAAGCTCAACTTCCTATCCCTATTCAACTTTGATAGATGATACATAAAATATAGTTATAATGGAAAATAACAGTTTCTATGATTATCTAGTATTGTTACTAGAATACAAAAATGCTGGTCTATGCTGCATTTAAATCAAGCCTCAAAGAGGAGTAAGGAGTTGGAAAATATCAGAAAATGATTAAAAATCTAGAGTGTTGTTATATTTCTAACAACTGTTGGCACTAAAGATACAAAGTATATTCTCTGAATAGGAAAAATATAATACATTTTATGTAGCTCTTTCAGCATCAATGAGTATGAAAGCCAAATGGGTGTGAAAAAGGAATTGTGTCACACTGTACCAGTCAACATTCACGTCGTTAAACAATGAATAGAAAATCCAATCTGTCTATGTGAATGATTTAGCTGTTTTTGTTTTCTTCTTCATTATGTCGTCCTACAAACTTAGGAGAAACTGAGCAACATAGTGTGAAATATTAGAAACTGCATAGAACCCTATCAAAACTGATAGATTTCTGCTGGGCAAAACCAGGAATTCAGGGATTTCTGTAATGCAGCATGGTATTGGCAGTTGTATGCCATTGTCATTTCACCTATTGAAAGTATTTTAGAATACTGGCAGCATTATACATATTCTTCTAATTATAAAAATGCTTTTAAACGCTTCTTCAGATTTAATATTTTTCACTTTATTTGAACATTTGGTGGGGAAGCCCAACTCCTGAGAAGAAAATGAACTCCATACAACGAAAGAAATGTATATTTTTTAATTTAGAGGAATTTAGATGAAAGGAAAAATGCAAATGATTAAATCTCTGCTTTTTCACACATCATTGACAGTGTTAGCGTGTTTTAAATTTAAGTCATGGTAAGGAAAAATAAATCTCATATTTTAGAATGCTGAAAGCAGTTAAGGTACAAGTACTAAGTACCATTCCAAAATTAGCTTTGCATTCAAATATGCAGATTCTCCTATGAGTTTCGCCTACACAACTATAGTTTATTAATCTATTGAGGTTGCTGCTTGTATTTTCTGTCGCTGTTCTCAAATCTCTCTCCCTTTCCTAATTTACCCAGAACCTCTTCCAAAAGGAGCATGACCTAGTGGAAAGAGCACAGACTTGGCAATCAGAGGACCTGGGTTCTTAACCAGGCTCTACTGCTTGTTCCCTTGGGTGTATTTGTTAACTTATCTGTACCTCAGTTATCTCATCTGTAAAATGGAGACTAAACTGGAAGCCCTATGTAGGACATCAACTGTGTTCAACTTGATTATCCTGTATCTACCCAAACACTTAGTTCAGTGCCTGACTCATAGTAAACACTCACCAAATACCATAAAAAAGAGACCAACCTCTCTCTTTAATTGTCAGAAACCAGCCTAATCCCTCTTCTGCTAACATTTCCCAGTCATCCACATCTAGGCCACAATTTCTGAAACTGCGCTTTGCTACACTATTAAAATATTTGTTCTCTCTGCTTGGGTGGTTTCACTTTCAGTACTTGTTTAGATATCCTGCTGTCATCAATTGTCCTCATGTGTTCCACCCAGATCTGTTCCACCCTGATATCGGCGCACCTTTAAAAACTTTGAAGTACCATAGCCTATTGGAAAGAGCCCAGTCCTGGAAGTCACAGGATCTGGGTTCTAATCCTAGCTCTGTCACTTCAATCAATCAGTCAATACTTCACGCTGCTGCCCAGATCATCTTTGTACAGAAACGCTCTGGGCATTTTATTCTCCTCCTCAAAAATCTCCAGTGGCTACCAGTCAACCTATGCATCAGGCAAAAACTCCTCACTCTCAGCTTCAAGGCTCGCCTTGCCCCCTCCTACCTCACCTCCCTTCTTTCCTTCTACAGCCCAGCCCACACTCTCCACTCCTCTGCCACTAATCTCCTCACTGTGCCTCGTTCTTGCCTGTCCCACCATCAACCCCCATCCCACATCCTCCCTCTGGCCTGGAATGCCCTCCCTCTGCCCATCCGCCAAGCTAGCTCTCTTCCTCCCTTCAAGGCCCTACTGAGAGCTCACCTCCTCCAGGAGGCCTTCACAGACTGAGCCCCCTCCTTCCTCTCCCCCTCCCCATCCTACCTCCTTCCCCTCCCCACAGCACCTGTATATGTTTGTACAGATTTATTACTCTATTTTACTTGTGCATATTTACTATTCTATTTATTTTATTTGTTAATACGTTTTGTTTTGTTGTCTGTCTCCCCCCTCTAGACTGTGAGCCCATTGTTGGGTAGGAGAAGCAGCATGGCTCAGTGGAAAGAGCCCGGGCTTTGGAGTCAGAGGTCATGGGTTCAAATCCCAGCTCTGCCAATTGTCAGCTGTGTGACTTTGGGTGAGTCACTTCACTTCTCTGTGCCTCAGTTACCTCATCTGGAAAATGGGGATGAAGACTGTGAGCACCACGAGGGACAACCTGATCACCTTGTAACCTCCCCAGTGCTTAGAACAGTGCTTTGCATGTAGTAAGCGCTTAATAAATGCCATCATTATTATTATTACTAGGGTCCGTCTCTATATGTTGCCAACTTGTACTTCCCAAGTGCTTAGTACAGTGCTGTGCACACAGTAAGTGTTCAATAAATACGATTGAATGAATTTATTTATTTATTTGTTTATTCAGTGCTTACTATGTGCAGAGCTCTGTACTAAGCACTTGGGAGAGTAACAATATACCAGAAATGGTGTATATGCTCCTTGCCCACAACGAGCTTACTGTTTAGAGTGGGGAAACAGAGATTACTATAAATAAATCAATTATGGATATATACATAAGTGCTGTGAGATTGAGGGAGGGGTGACTAGAGGATGCTAATCCAAGTGCAAAGGTGATTCAGGAGGGTGTGGGAGAAGAGGAAATGAGGGCTTAGTTGGGGAAGGCCTCATGCAGGAGATAGGCTTTTAACCAGGCTTTGAATGTTGAGGGAGAGTGATTATCTGCTGGATGTGAAGAGGAAAGGCATTCTAGACCAGAGGCAGGATGTGGGTGAGAGATCAGCAGTGAGATAGATGAAAATGAGGTACAGTGAGTATTAGAAGAGCAAAGTGTGTGGGCTGATTTGTAGTAATAATAATAATAATAATGGTATTAGGCGCTTACTATGTGCAAAGCACTGTTCTAAGAACTGGGGAGGTTACAAGGTGATCAGGTTGTCCCACAAGGGGCTCACAGTCTTAATCCCCATTTTACAGATGAGGTCACTGAGGCAGGGAGAAGTTAAGTGACTTGCCCAAAGTCACACAGTTGACAATTGGCAGAGCCGAGATTTGAACCCATGACCTCTGACTCCAAAGCCCAGGCTCTTTCGATTGAGCCACACTGCTTCTCTAGTAGGAAATTAAGGAGGTAGTGTAGTAGAAGTGAGCTGACTGAATGCTTTAAAGCCAATGGTAAGTACTTTCTGTTGGATGTGGAAGTCGATGGGCAACCACTGGAGCTTCTTTCTTGAAAGGGAAGACATGGACTGAACTTTTTTTGGAAAAAACAATGAAGGCAGCAGAATGAAGTGGGGAGAGACAGCAAACAGGAAGGTCAGTGAGGAGACTGATGCAGTAATCAAGATGGGAGAGGATGAGTGGAGTGCCAGATTTTTGGGTTCATGAGACAAGGAGGATGATGATGTCTACAGTGATGTGACACTCGTGGGGAGGAAAGAGTTTGGTTGGGAATGGCAAGTCACTTTGCTTTTCTGTGCCTCAGTACACCAAGATCAGGGTGGGAGGGATCTGGGTGGAACATGTGAGGAAACTGCAAAATGGGGTTTGAGTCCTCCTCCCTACGATTTAGACTGTCACCTCCAAGGTGGAACAAGAACTCTGTACAATCTGATTATACCTACCCAAAGCTTGCTACATACAGTCCTTTCCATATAGTAAGTGCTTAACAAATGCCACTAAAGTAAAAAAAGTTCTGAACATAACTTGGTGAGGATGTCAGTGAAAATATTTGAGAATCTAGATTTTCATTTGTATTCTGTTAGGGTGTGAAAATGTAGCTAAATGATCAATAATCAACTAACAATGCATTTCCCTTTGTGTGTACATGGAGCCAATCAACTAATCAATCAATTGTATTTAATAAGTGCTAACTGTGTGCAGAACACAGTACTAAGCACTGGGAGAGTACGATATACCAGAGTTGAAAAAAATATCTTGTTCTGTTGACATGTTTTAATAGTAGTTAAGAGTGCCCAGTTGGTACAGTGCACTGTTCTAACCTGGGAAGTACAAGTTAACTAATCAGTGTATAAATGGCATTTATTAAAAAGCATTTACTGAATGAAGACATTAGTACTACGGGCTTGGGAGAGTACAATATAATACAATACAGTTGGTAGACATGTCAATGCCCACATGGAGCTTCCAGGCTAAAGAAAGAGCTTAGTGCTTGGCACAAAGTAAGTGCTTAACAAATGCCATCATTATTAATATAGAGAAGCAGCACAGTTTAGTGGACAGAGCACGGGCTTGGGAGTCAGAGGTTGTGGGTTCTAATCCCGGCTCCGCCGCTTATCAGCTGTGTGACTTTGGACAAGTCACTCAACTTCTCTTTATTACTCTATTTATTTATTTATTTATTTATTTTACTTGTACATTTCTATCCTACTTATTTTATTTTGTTGGTATGTTTGGTTCTGTTCTCTGTCTCCCCCTTTTAGACTGTGAGCCCACTGTTGGGTAGGGACTGTCTCTATGTGATGCCAATTTGTACTTCCCAAGCGCTTAGTACAGTGCTCTGCACATAGTAAGCGCTCAATAAATACGATTGATTGATTGATTGATTGATTCTCTGAGCCTGAGTTACCTTATCTGTAAAATGGGGATAAAGACTGTGAGCCCCATGTGGGACAACCTGATTACCTTGATAACCTGATTACCCCAGTGCTTAGAATAGTTCTTGGCACATAGTAAGCACATAACAAATAACATCTTTGTTATTACTAAAAGTCCCTAAATTCCAGGAATTTGTACTCTAATGGGGTAAACAAACATAAACTACTTACAACGAGAGCAGTCAAGGATCTGTAACCTATTTTTGAATCTCTTTTGGTCCCATAATTTTTGCCATCTCTGTTCAAGGAAAGGAGCTTCCACTCACTGGTCTACCAGCCTCCAATCTCTCCTCCCTCCAGTCTTCAATATCCAGAAAGTCAAATTAATGGTATTTATTGTGCACTTACTCTGTGCAGAGCACTGTACCAAGTACTTTTGGGGAGTGCGATAAAGCTGACATGATCCCTTCAAGGAGTTTGCAATCTAGTGGGAGAGACAGTAAAATGCAATACAGGTATGGGAATCAACCAAGTATAAAGAGTTGTATCTGAGTGCTGTGGGTCGAGGTAGGGTGAGCACCTCTGGGTTTAGGAGGTCTAAGTGCAAAGATAGTACAGTAGGGAGGGAAAATACGATGGAGAGATGAGGGATTATTAGTCAGGAATGGCTTCCTGGAAAAGGTAGGATTTTAGTAGGGCTTTGAAGATAAGACCAGTGGTTTGCTGGGCATATCTAAAGTGGAACTCCTTATCTTACCACCCACATCTTTTCAGCCCCCTGACTTTCTGATCGCTTTAGAAAACATTACTATTCTCCTTGTTCACAAGCCCATAACCTTAGCATTATGCTTGATTTTATCTCTCCCATGCAACCCAAATGAACTGATGCAATTCCTGTCAGCTCTACATTCAAACATCTCTAAAACTGCCCTTTCCTCTACATCCAAACTGCTACCGCTGATCAGTGCGCTTATCATTTCATACCTTGACTGCTGCATCAGCCTCCTCACTGACCTCTCTGCCTCTGTGTCTTTGTTCTTCAGTCCATATTTTCCACTACTGCCGGGATATTTTTCTGAAAAACTGTTCCGTCCATATGTCCCCACTACTCAAAAACCTCCCATTGTTTCCCATTCACAGCCATATCAAGCAGTGATATTTATTGAGTGCTTACTATGTGCAGAACGTTGTACTAATGCTTGGGAGAGTACATTGTACATGTTGTGCATTTAGCTTTAATTCTATTTGTTCTGGCAACTTGACACTTGTCCACATGTTTTGTTTTGTTGTCTGTCTCCCCCTTCTAGACTGTGAGCCCACTGTTGGGTAGGGACCATCTCTATATGTTTCCAACTTGTACTTCCCAAGCGCTTAGTACAGTGATCTGCACACAGTAAGTGCTCAATAAATACAATTGAATGAAAGTGCTGTGGGGCTGACCGTGGGGTGAATTCCAAATACTCAGAGTCCTACATGTGGATCACAGTCTCAGTAGGAAAGATCTCACCCATAAAAACCCCTTTTACAGATGAGGAAACTGAGGCACAGAGAAGATGAGTGATTTTCTGAAGGTCACACAGCGGTCAACTAGTAGAGCTGGGATTAGAATGAGAATTACAGCTACTTGAGAATTTTTTAGTGTCCACTTTCCTCATGTCTTGCACAGTGAAACTATATTTTGATGAGCCTCAGTGTATAGTGATAGCTGAGTTCCAAGATCTTACGTACAGTCTTTTTTCCTATTTGTCTTTTTTCCCATGTCCTACTCCCTGTCACTATGATATGGAGCTTAATTAAGGTATAACTCAAGATACGATACAATATGTGGACTCAACAGCCTGATTTGCAGCTCTCTCACCATCACACCCAGCTGATATCAAGTTGTCTGGTATTTTTCAGCCTAGAGTAGATTGTTTGCCTGGTTTATCAGCATAATTACACCACTTCTTTTTGACGCTTGCTTGTGAAAATGAGGCCACAGAAGGACTTGAGAGGGAAGTCCATGGGTTTAAGTGGAAAGTCTGACTCAGAAGGGAAAATGCAGTTGTTTTATATTCTAGCCAGACACGTCTTTGTAGTTGTTTTTGTATGCAAGGAACCTAACTGAAAAAGACCTGGAAAACCTATTAGCATAAAATTAATGATCTGAATTTCAGCCCTCAAATTTACATCTGTATGAAATAGAGGATATTATCTTTCAAAAAGCTCCTCTTGCCCAAAATTGAACACTTTTGTAATTAGTAAATGCAGTTACTAGAATTTTGAAATATGAGTCGTTTCCTGACACATTTGGAAGAGGTCAACTGTGGTTTGACTGTTGAAGACTTGTACAGAAACATTTCTATGAAATATACCTGGAGATGGATTTTCAAGGTTTGTTATTGCCCTGAAAAAATTATAGGTTATCTGGTGAAGCAGTTCTGGTACTTACTTGGGTAGTGTTATTTTAGACTCAGGGAATTGAATCTGTTGGCTCTTTTAGAAGCGAACAAAACATTGTGGATAGAATGTGATGTTTTCCACTGGATTTATATGTGTGGAATGCTTTTCATTTTCTTGATGGATCAAAGCAGCTGTTGCAGTTCATAAATTTAGTCTACTAGATATTCTAATTTGGAAATATGAATTTACTTGATAGATGAAATTATTGGATGGTAATGTGTTTATTCTAGGTTCAACATCTAAACCAAAATAATATGTGACGGTCCACGTAAAAAGCTATCTCTAAGTTTGGTCTAGAGCAAATGTTTTTTTAATGTAGTCACCCAAGCATACACATACCTAGCAGTAGAGATATTTTTCAGTTTAATTTTGTTTTATTTTCTTGTAGACTGAGAGCAACTTGTGGGCAAAAAATCCTGGCTCTGCCACTTGTCTTCTGTGTGGCCTTGGGCAAGTCACTCCACTTCTCTGTGCCTCAGTTACCTCATCTGTATAATGGGGATTGAGACTGTGCATCCTCCATGGGACAGAGACTGTGTCCAACTCAATTTTTTGGTGTCCACCCCAGCGCTTAGTACAGTGCCTGGGACATGGTAAGTGCTTAACAAATGCCACTATCATTTTTATTATTATTCTTAAGGAACATGTCCACCAACTCTGTAATATTGTCCTCTCCCAAGAGCTTAGTACACTACTGCGCAGTACGCATTCTGCAAATACCACTGACTGAGCAACTGAAATTCAAACATGATTGCTTATGTGCTGAAAAGCTCAATGTGGAACTCACAGTCTCATCCAATTTGTATATTTGTGTTGTTGTGTTTACCACTCAGTTCAGTGCCTGGCACACAGTAAGTGCTTAACAAATGTTATTATTATTGTTCAGTGTTTGCAGCACCTGACACTGCTTTTTCTTTTGCCTATTTATATCTCTTTCCATCCAAAGCCTTTCCTTGAAAAGGAGTGCTAATTTCTTGATAGCAACACCACGCAGAATAGTCTGAGCAATCGATTCCCAGTTTTCAACTAGGATCATCAATGACAGATGGTTTGCTTTACCGTAGCCTTAAAATGTTTCCTATTTTCTCCTTGCTTTCAGTTTGCCAATTTTAGGTCTCTATTCAGAAGCTTTTTGGATGTCTTGCTGTTCCTCATTCTCCTTTCATGTTCCCCCCGGAGTAGCTGTTACAAGATTATTTCTCATTTATGAAACGTCTCCTGTAAAAGATCTTCTTGGATGTATAACGTTCCATGAAATTTCATACTCAATGAAAGATATGCTTAAGATGATGTGACCACATTGTCATTAATAATATGTCCATTTTTTAAAGGACTTATAGTTGAATACATCAGTGAAGGCAGAGTCTAAATCTTAGCCATTTATAATATTAAAGTAACTACTGGCAAGTTGAAAAGATGTCCCCAAATCTACCTGCATTTTATCATGCTAAATTACTAAATGACTCTTACTGGTTAGCCAGTTAACTGTGGAGTGAATTGATATTGCTGGGAGAGGTGCCAACTTTTCATCTGAATATTTAGGTTAACCTAGGCTGGATGTTTAGGATTTGGGGAACTGAGGTGAGTCCTTTTTTTTGACAAGTGCACCCCCAGTCCTTTGCCAACCTGCTTCTGCCATCAGCAGACGATAGTAGTGCCATGGATGGAACTCTTATCCCAAATTCTATTTGCATGGTTCATGGTTTTGCTGTTTCAGTAGTTCCAGCTCAGCTGGCGAATTCTAGGCACTGATAGCCAGAGTGGCAAAGTAGGTAGGCCTTACATTGGGCAGGAGAGGGGCAAGCACCACGAGATGGTAGGGATAGGGATTAAATGAACTTCTGGTTCAGTCCTGAAGTCCAGTGAAGATGATTAGAACACCACTGCTCCTGGAACCAGGCGGGGGTCTGCCTGCACACCACAGTGCTTCTCCATTTTCTTTCCAGCTCCAAGAGGATGGAACGTGGAACAGCTCCCTATTTCATCCTAAAAACTGTAGTGCCGAACGCTTCACCCCGGTGGAATTGGCCACTAGATTTGGAGAGTGTTTGGCAATTCAGTAAGGGAAAATTCACATGAGAAGTAGTGGCCTAGAGGAAAAAGCACAGAGATCCTGAGTTCTAATCCTGGTCTTCCAGTTGCTTGCAGCGTGACCTTGGGCGAGTCACTTAACTTTTCTGTGCCTCAGTTCCCTTATCTACAAAATGGTGATCCAGTACCTAGCCTCCCAGCTACTTAGGCTGTGAGCCCCATGTGGGACCTTTTTATCTTGTAGCTACCCAGTACTTAGTACCTTACAGTAGAGTAAACTCTTAACAAATACCACAATTACTATTATTGTGATAATGTATTCTGCATGTACTCCCTGATTAATTCTGCATGCTGCCTGTTGATGACTGGGCCCTGAACTCTGGGTATTACAGGATAGCAGTAAAGTAGGGTGGGTCATTTTAGAGGTGACAAAATCTGACACTAACCTCAGTCAGGTGGAATTACTGCTATCATTGTTCTGGGAATAAGATTGAAGAATAAGATTGAATGAAGAATCTAAAATCCCTTGGTCTGTCTTCAAGGGGAAAACCCCTGCTGATATGAGGTTGATATTAATTAAACCTAGTCTCCTTCCTACATAATGGAAGGAGGTCTCTGTGGAAATCTGTGAGGCAGCCCTTTGTATGCAAATGAAAGAAAAGGATGCACACCTTTACAGGGCCAATTTTAAAATAACAGTCATCTGTGGGAAGAAACTTAAGTACTATAGCAGCTACTAAATGAATGTATCCCCAGCAACTCTAGCAAAATATTCTTCAGGATCATGTGATTATACCACACAGAGGTGAAAGTTGGGGGATAGGGAGAGGGGAGGGGAAGAAAGAGGAAAAGAGAAAACGGGAAAGAAAAAGGAGAAAGGACAAAGGAGAGGTGAGGGGAAGAAGAAAGAGAGAGAGTTAGTAACTTCCAGTTTTGTCCAATCTTCTGTCTTCCATTCCTCTCCAAACTTCTCGATAGGTTTATTTACACCTGATGCCTCACTTCTTCTCCTCTAAAACTCCCATTTGCCCACTACACTCTATTTCTATCTCCATTCACTCTGCTAAGACTACTCTTCCCAAGGTAACCAATTGGTTGCTTCTAGCCTAATCTAATGGATTCTCTTCTGTCACAACTCTCCTCATTGTCTCTCTCTTGGCTGTGAAACTGTGGACCAACACCTTTCTTCATTTTTCTGATACAGTTATCTTCTGGCTCTTCTCCAACTTGTCTGGCCCATCCTTGTCAGTTTTGTTTTTTCTAGTACTTGGTCTGACTCAGATTTCTTTACTGAATCCCAGCTCCCAGAGTAATCAGCTCCAGGTGTGTGTGTGTCTCTTTTCAATCTACACTTTATCCCTTAGCAAACTCATCCACCCCCTTAACTTTAACTACCAACTCTCAGTAAGTGACTTCCAAATGTATTTTGCTAGCCCTAACCTTTATCCTTCTCTTGAATTTCCTCCTACATTTAGGACTTTTCTGCCTAGATTTCCCATCATCATCTCAAGCTCAAGGTATTCAAAATGAACTCATAACAAAATGATTTCCTCCACCCAACATTCCCATCACGTGACAGCACCATTCTCTTCACCACCCCTTGAGCCCCATAATCTTGGCATTATTCTTGACTGTGTTGGCAAATCCTGTCTCTTTTTCCTCCACAACACTTGAAAAATTAGGTTTACTATTGATTAATAATCATGAACTATTTTCGTTGTGGTTGTCACCCATCACCCAGGGTTGGACTTGTTCTGGAATTGGCACAGTGAGAGAGAGACTGGGGATGGAAAGGCTGAGTTTATGCAAAATTCATTCTGCGAGGAGAATTGAACATCCTTTTCGGGAAGGATATAGTTATTTAATATTTTTGGATGTGGCAAATTGAACTTCCCTTAAAGGAGACCCCTTCTGGGAGGAATAAGATTATTTAATGATATTAGAGCTTCCCTATCAGGAGAAAAATATTTATGTGTTACTCGCATGTGGCAAAACACTTAAATCCTGCCCAGGAAAGCTTACCCCCTGGGAGGAATATACTTATGCCTTGTTTGCTTGTGGTAAGGCAGGTAGCTTCCCACCCATGAACACTTCTCACCTGGGAGAATCCATTTATGCGTTACATGACCATGGCAAAGCAACCTAGATTCCAGCTTCATGAGCATTCAGTGGGACATTCACCCATCCCACAGTTCCTCACTTGGTGCAGGCAGAGTGGGAATCCCATGCTCTGGGCAGAGGAGACACACAGCAGGCTACTGAAAGTCTTGATCCACTACCCAGAAGTTGAGAGGCCAGAGGTATAAATTACCTGAACCCCTAGGCCTTTCCAGCTTCTGGACTCAGTTTATTCAATATCTGCCCTCCCACCTCCTCCATACCCAATTTTATTGGCAATGGAGTGAGGGACCCCTTCTGTATTCCCAGCTTAGACAGTCAATCTAGCAGTTTCAGTTGCAGAGACAGGGTATCCCTTCCATCCTTCCGAGTTCATTAATTAATTAATTCAGTTGTATTTATTAAGCACTTGCTGTGTGCAAAACACTGTACTAAGCACTTGGAAAGTAGAATTCAGCAACAGATAGAGACCATCCCTACCCAACCATGGGCTCACAGTCTAGAAGGGGGAGACAGACAACAAAACAAGTAGACAGACATCAATAGCATCTAAATAGATAAGTAGAATTATCGATGTATACACATCATTAATAAACTAAATAGAATAATACATATCTACAAATATACACAAGTGCTCTGGAGTGGGAAAGGGGGTAGAGCAGAGGAAGGGAATAGGGGCGATGGGGAGGGGAGGAGGAGTGGAGGTAAAGGGGGGGCTCAGTCTGGGAAGGCCTCCTGGAAGAGGTGAGTTCCCATTTGCTGGTTTCTGAAGTCACGCGATAATATTTGACCTTGAGATGGTGGGAACCCAGGTTCACCTTGGGACAGTGGTGCAAGAAATTAGTAACAGTTCTGAGTTTTTAAGGGCAATGAATAACAGTTTGTATAATTTAATTTAGTTGTCATGGAATATGAGGAAAGGGTGAAGAATCAAAAGATGGAAGGGAAAATGAATTACAACAGAGCAGTGAATTTCACTGAGAACCTGACGAACTGCTCTCATGACCTTTATCTGCTCAATGTTTCCCAGCCCTCCTTTTGTTCTTTTGAATAATGCTTTGGTCTCCCTTCCTTCAGAGCAATGTTTCTATTAGTCTTGCTGCCATGCCACTGTCTTTCTGCCCTGTGCCACTAACTGTTATGATCCCATCATTCTGCCTTTTGAGGTCTGTTCTCCTCCATGCCCCTACTGTTAACTGCTCCACCCTGTCCTCTTGATCCTTCCAGCAGAATTCCCCATCTATATACAGCTTGAGTGCTTATATATATATATATAGATAGATAGATAGATAGATAGATATATGGATATATATATCTCTTTCTCTCTCTATATATATATGTATATATAGATGCATATATAGATGTATATTTAATTTGCATTCCACCTCTCCACCACTTCAAACTTCAGCCACCCTAACATATAATAAATTATATATTATCAATTAATGATTTATTTTAATGTCTGTAGTTTGGGGCAGGGCACAAGTCTACCAAATCTGTTGTACTTTACTCTCCCATGTGCTTAGTACAGTGCTCTAAGTAAGCTCCCAGTAATGCCATGGATGATGATGATGATAATGTATTTTTTAAGCTTTCAGTTCCAATCCAGACTGATCAACTGAAATTGGGAGGGGGAAAAAGAAGAGGGAAAATTTCCCAATAAATACTGGTAGTCACAGAAATCAAAGTTGGTGCCCCTGAACAGGTGATTTGTTGGGACAGGGAAAGAATGAGAACCAGCATGGCTCAGTGGAAAGAGCACGGGCTTTGGAGTCAGAGGTCATGGGTTTGAATCTCAGCTCCCCCAATGGTCAGCTCTGTGACTTTGGGCAAGCCACATAACTTCTCTGTGCCTCAGTTACCTCATCTGTAAAATGGGGATTAAGACTGTGAGCCTCTGGTGGGACAAACTGATCACCTTGTAACCTCCCCAGTGCTTAGAGCAGTGCTTTGCACATAGTAAGTGCTTGATAAATGCCATTATTATTATTATCTTCAGAAAAAAATCTTTTTTTTAGATTACCTAGTCTACCTATTCTGTTTTTCTGTTAGAGTCCTGTTCTTGAGCTGCTTACTGTGTGATTTTCATCTCCCCAAGTAATGAAGGCAAATATATTCTATGTAGGCAATTCCTTCTGGAAAAAAGCCCTGCACAAATATTGCCATTAATTTTGAAATGAGCAATTAAAAAGGTTATTAAAATATAGACCATGCCTGTTCTTACTTAGGTAGGCCCTTTTGACTTTCACATCTAGTAGCAACTGTCATTAAAATTAAGGTAGCAATTTGCTAAGATTTTATGCAAAATAATCCATTTGTTCTAATCACAGAAGTTATAAGGTGGTAAGCCTCTCCTAATAAATTCAATGAATTCAATCAAAAGCATGCAATTAGTGTGGCATTCTGAGGAAACAGGGCACCATTTCAAAGGGTGAATATCTTGCTCAGAAATTAATGTACAACTCTTTTTGCTTATGTATCATGAGAAGGATTGCAAATGAGTAATGAAAGCAGAATTTTATCCATTGCATAGAAATGGAAGTAATTTGTAATGCATAATTGTTTACTAGGGAAAGGGAGTCAATTCTTCACTTTTTGGGAGGTGTTAACACTCCAACCATGAGGTACCTGATAATGCAAGAGAAAATACAATTTTTCAGTCTGACAATCATATTTACTGAGTGCCTACTGTGTGCAGAGAACTGAACTATGTCGGAGTGTACAATATAACAATAAACGGAGACATTCCCTGCCCACAACAAACTTGCAGTCTAGAAGGAGTGACAGGCATTAATATGAATGAATTACAGCGATATACATAAATGCTGTGGGGCTTGGAGGGGGGATGACTGAAGGGAAAAAGTCAGGGTGACACAGAAGAGAGTGGGAGAAGAGGAAAGGAGGCCCTAGTCAGAGAAGACCTCTAGGAGAAGATGTGTCTTCAATAAGGCTTTGAAGCAGGGGAGAGTAATTGTCTGTCAGATATGAGGGTGGAGGGTGTCTTAGGCCAAAGGCAGGATGTGGAGAAGAGGTTGGCAGTGAGATAGACAAGATCGAGGCATAGGGAGAAGGTTAGCATAGAGGAGCGAAGTGTGTGGGCTGGGTTGTAGTAGGAGAGTAGTCAGGTGAGGCAGGAGGGGGAAGGTGATTGACAGCTTTAAAGCCAGTCGTGAGGAGTTTCTTTTTGATGCGGAAGTAAATGGACAATGCGGGGTAGTGGCTAGAACACAGGCCTGGGATTCAGAAGGTTGTGGGTTCTAATCTAATCTAATTGTAATTAAATATGATTGAATGAACAATCTCAGATCTGCCACTTGTCTGCTGTGTGACCTTGGGCCAGTCACTTCACTTATCTGTGCCTCAATTACTTCTTCTGCAAAATGAGAATTGAGACTGCGAGTCTGATGTGGGACAGGGATTGTGGCCGACCCAATTTTCTTGTATCCACCTCAACACTTAGTATAGTACCTGACACACAATAAGCACTTAACAAATACCACAATTAGAATGATTATTGGAGGTTCTCGAGTAGCGGGGAACATGGCCTGCACAATTTTGTAGAAAAATGAAATGGGCAATACAGAGAAGTATGGACTGGAGTGGGGAGAGACAGGAGCCTGGAAGGTCAGCAAAGGGGCTTATACAGTACTCAAGGTGGAATAGAATAAGTGCTTGAATTAACATGGTAGCAGTTTGGATGGAGAGGAAAGAGCAGATTTAAGCTATGCTGTGGAGGTGGGACTGAGAAGATTTAGTGATGGATTGGATATGTTAGTTGACTGAGAGAGAGAGAGGAATCAAGGATAACAACAAGGTTACAGGCTTGTGAGACAGGAAGGATAGTAGTGTCATCCTGAGTGATGAGAAAGTCTGTGGGAGGACAAGTACTGGGGGAAAGGTAAGAAGTTCTGTTTTAGGCATGTTAAGTTTGAGGTGGTGGAAGTACATCCAAGTAGGGAAGTCTTGAAGGCAGGAGGAAATGTGGGACTACTGCAATGAAGGAGAGAGATCAGGGCTGGAGATGTAGATTTGGGTATCATCTGCGTAGAGGTGGTAATTGAAGCCATGTGAATAAAGTAGTTCTCCAAAGGGGTGTGTGTAGATGGAGAATCGATAGGGGCCCAGAACTGAACCTTCAGGGACTCCCTCAGTTAGAGGTTGGGAGGCAGAGAAGGAGCCCATGAAAGAGGCTGAGAATGAATGGCCAATTTGTAAAATGGATTTTTCCATTTTAAAAAAGTAAAATCACTATCAAAAGGTGAACTATTGGATTGCTGGATGTCTTTGGATCCACAGTTTTTGAATTAAAGTTCTTATTTTCATAACCAAATATAAAGTGTTTCTTGGAAGTTAGTGTTTCACTGTAAATCCTGACAACATAATGCAGGCCATTTCCATGCCATCAGTCTGACAGGTTTATTGGATTTAGATTCAAAATTCACCTTCACCTGCTCTCTCCCTGACCCTGCACTGGGGTTTGGGAGGGCCAGGAGCCTTAAACCAATCAATCATTTCTACTGGCAACTCTCTGGAGAGTCAACCACTACAACCCATGAAAGGACAGAGGTCACACTTACCAGACTGTGAACAGACCCATTACTATCTCTGGCTGAGCTCAGACTGAAAGTTCTTACTGAATTTAAATTCAAAATTGAACTCTAGTGACTTTTCTTCACATTCCTGCTCTGTCCATATGAGCAAGAAGGAGGCTACGTGAGAGTTCACTGTAGTGTGACCTTGGGCAAATAACTGCATTCTGCTGTGCCTCAGTTGACATCTGTTAAATAGACATTCAGAAAGTGAGTCCCATGTGGGACCTAGACTATGTCCAAATTGTTTATCTAGTACTTTTCCCAGTGCTTTCTCCCACCCTCCCCACCTCACAGCACTTGTGTATATATGTGCATATCTATAATTCTATTTATATTGATGCCTGTTCATTGTTTTGATGTGTATATATCTATAATTCTATTTACTTATATGAATACCTGTTTACTTCTTTTCACGTCTGTCTCTCCCCTTCTGGACTGTAAGCCTGGTGTGGGCAGGGATTGTCTCCCTTTATTGCTGAATTGTACCTTCCAAGTGCTTAGTACTGCACACAGTAAGCACTCAATAAAAGTGATTGAATGAATGAATGAATGAATGAATGAATGAAAGTGCCTGGCATATAGTAAGCACCTAACAAATACCATTTCAAAATGGTGATTTTTGCTGGAAACCCTCCAAAGAAATTGTAAACTACTGTCACTTGTATACTATGAGGAATTGAATTAGTCAACATAAAAAAAAATGTAAGTACAAATTGAAGTGAGTTCTTGGGGTGTTTTTTCAGGGAAAGGAATTTGTTTATTGCTCTTGATTTCAAAATTTGGTTTCCATCAACTTCACTCACTCATTCATTCAATTGTATTTATTGAGCACTTACCATGTGCAGAGCACAGTACTAAGCACTTGGGAAAGTACAGGATAACTATAAAGAGACACATTCCCTGCCCAAACGAGTTTATGGTCTATGTTTGTTTATTATCTGAGGGCTCTTGCAGCATTTTAAACTCCTAATTTCTCCTTCTTGTCTTTATTACTAGAGCCACAGCAAATGGATTAGAGGAGGACTAGTTGTAGTAAAAATATTAGGCACTTACTGGCTGTAAAGCCCTGGGAAAGAAGGCAGGGGATGTGTCTAATAATGATGATAATGATTGTGGTATTTGTTAAGCCCTATCTGCCAAGCACTGTACTAAGCACTGGAGTAGAGGGAGAACAAGTTTTGAATTCCCATTTTCATTCATTCATTCAATCGTATTTATTGAGCACTTACTGTGTGCAGAGCACTGTACTAATTGCTGGGGAAGTACAAGTTGGCAACATATATAGTCCCTACCCAAAAGCGGGCTCACAGTCTAGAAGGGGGAGACAGAGAACAAAACAATCAATCAATCAATCAATCAATCAATCATATTTATTGAGCGCTTACTATGTGCAGAGCACTGTACTAAGCGCTTGGGAAGTACAAATTGGCAACACATAGAGACAGTCCCTACCCAACAGTGGGCTCACAGTCTAAAAGGGGGAGACAGAGAACAGAACCAAACATACCAACAAAATAAAATAAATAGGATAGAAATGTACAAGTAAAATAAATAAATAGTGATAAATATGTACAACCATATATACATATATACAGGTGCTGTGGGGAAGGGAAGGAGGTAAGATGGGGGGATGGAGAAGGGGACAAGGGGGAGAGGAAAGAAGGGGCTCAGTCTGGGAAGGCCTCCTGGAGGAGGTGAGCTCTCAGCAGGGCCTTGAAGGGAGGAAGAGAGCTAGCTTGGCGGAGGGGCAGAGGGAGGGCATTCCAGGCCCGGGGGATGACGTGGGCCGGGGGTCGACGGCGGGACAGGCGAGAACGAGGCACAGTGAGGAGATTAGCGGTGGAGGAGCGGAGGTTGCGGGCTGGGCAGTAGAAGGAGAGAAGGGAGGTGAGGTAGGAGGGGGCGAGGTGATGGAGAGCCTTGAAGCCCAGGGTGAGGAGTTTCTGCCTGATGCGCAGATTGATTGGTAGCCATTGGAGGTTTTTGAGGAGGGGAGTAATATGTCCAGAGCGTTTCTGGACAAAGATAATCGGGCAGCAGCATGAAGTATGGACTGAAGTGGAGAGAGACACGAGGATGGGAGATCAGAGAGAAGGCTGGTGCAGTAGTCCAGACGGGATAGGATGAGAGCTTGAATGAGCAGGGTAGCAGTTTGGATGGAGAGGAAAGGGCGGATCTTGGCAATGCTGCGGAGCTGAGACCGGCAGGTTTTGGTGACGGCTTGGATGTGAGGGGTGAATGAGAGAGCGGAGTCGAGGATGACACCAAGGTTGCGGGCTTGTGAGACGGGAAGGATGGTAGTGCCGTCAACAGAGATGGGAAAGTCAGGGAGAGGACAAGGTTTGGGAGGGGAGACAAGGAGCTCAGTCTTCAAAACAAAACATATTAATAAAATAAACAGAATAAATATGTACAAACATATATACATATATACTGGTGCTGTGGAGAGGGGAAGGAGGTAAGGTGGGGGGGGATGGGGAGGAGGGGGAGAGGGAGGAAGGGGCTCAGTCTGGGAAGGCCTCCTGGAGGAGGTGAGCTCTAAATGCCTAATTTTGCAGATAGGGAACTGAGGTGCAGAGAATGATGATAATAATAATAATGGCATTTATTAAGTGCTTACTATGTGCAAAGCACTGTTCTAAGTGCTTGGGAGGTTACAGGGTGATCAGGTCATCCCACAGGGGGCTCACAGTCTTCACCCCCATTTTACAGATGAGGTAACTGAGGCATGGAGAAGTGAAGTGACTTGCCCGAAGTCACACAGCTGACAATTGGCAGAGCCGGGATTTGAACTCATGACCTCTGACTCCAAAGCCTGGGCTCTTTCCATTGAGCCACGCTGAAGTGATTTGCCTCTGATTACTCAGCAGACAAGTGGTGGAGCTTGTATTAGAACCTCTGACCCCCTGCCCTGAGCTCTTTCCAGTAGGCCATGCTGCTTCCCTACCAGCTCTGTTTCATCGCACTCTCCCAAGCATTTATTACAGTATTGAATAAATATCACTGAATGAAAGAATGCACAGCTGAGAGAATGAAGCAGGATCTCTGATCCACAAGGGGCTCATCATTTAAGAGTAAGTGGGAAAAAGGGTTGGTGACAGACACGTAAGGAGAAAATGAAACATTCAAAACCACAAAATGAACAAGAAAGTTGATGACAGAGATAAATGCAAAAACACAAAACTGTTGAATATGAATATTCTGTCTAGAAAAGTAGAGTTTCAGATTTATTCCAATTTAGAATCCAACACTCACAGCTGTAGTGACCACCATAGTTGTGTCCTTTCCAATATTCCATGTTTTTTGGAGGTGACCTGCTATCACTGCCACTGTTTCTAACCTTCCTGTCTGGATGGAGCAAGGCAGGTTGTGAAGAAGGCCAGGAATGACGAGTTTGGGATTAGAATGGAGTTCGGTATTACAGCACAGGTTCCCAGCTAAGAGGCTCAAGCAACGTGGTGGTTTGGGAGGCTGCTAATGCTTCTTTTCATTCTAAGGAGATGAAGACAGACAAGTTGGGAAGGAGTCCCTGGAATGATGTGTTTGGGGGTAAACTTGAGGTGGAATGGGTAACCCAAAGAAAGGGGTAAAATCTTTGGGCACAGTTCTACATGCAATTTAGGTTATGAAAAATGTCTTGGCCTCACAAGGTACAACACAACAGATCACTTGCTATCATAGGAATGGACCATTTGTGATTGGATTTTTGGTGTGTAAAATAGAAGCCTATTTTTAAAAGTCATCTTGGGATAGTATTACACTGGTCACTTTATTGAAAAGTCACATGATTTTCTACTTACTGATTTTTTAACCTTCAAAATCAGATAAGATTTTGGGATTATATTTTATTCTCTCCATGTAGTTTTCAACTCTTGAGAAAGAAACAATTTCACATCCATAAAAGCCTATGGAACAATTCAATAGAAATAGATTACTAGTTCAGATGACTATTTTGATATTTTTTATTTAAAAATAATTTCCATTAAATCATAAGGTGGATTTATTTTATTAAATAAACAGTCTTAGCTCCACTAAAACCATTTATTTTATGATGTAATTTTTTTTTGTTCTACGGTTACCCATACCATTATTTTATTGCTATTTCCTGCCCTATTTTGTGTTTACTGAGCATATCACAATGGTTGCAGATGGATACAGGAGAAATGGGTAATAAAGTGTGGGTTGTTTAGAGAAAAACTTCACCATTATGGTATAAATGATTTATGTGCCTGTCCCACAGGCAGAAGAATATGTGTTTTTCCTGTTAACCATTAACTCACCCAAATGTCTGGGAGTCAGTCACACTTCTGTAGCTTGGAGTTTCGAACATGGTGGAAAAGCTGAAAGAGTTGAGTCTGGGCATTAGAGAACTTGGGTTCTAATCTCAGCTGTGCCATTTGCCTTTTAAGTGATCTTGGGCAATTCACTGTGTTTGGCGCATAGTAAGCACTTAACAAATACCATCATTATAATTATCATTACATTCTTTGTTCCTTTATTTCCTTATCTGTAACATGGGAATCCAATGCATTTTCCCCTGTTTTCTTAGACTGTGAACCTCATGTGGGACAGGGACTGACTCCAACTTGATTATGTTACGTGTACCCCAGAGGTTAGTACAGTGTTTTGTAAATAGTAAGTGCTTAACAAATACCACAATTTTTTACAGGCTGTAAGCTCCATCATGTTCACTAGCCCTATTGTATATATTCTCCCAAGCACCTAGTATAGTGCTCAACATACAGTAAGCACTTTCTAAGTATAGTTGATTGATTGAATGATTGTAATCTCCAAGAATGCAGGGACCCTATGATCCAATTGTACTCTCCTAAGCACAGAGTAAATGCCCCAAGTAAATGCCTAATCATCCAAGTGTTGACCATAGCCGTTTCACTCCATAGCAACACTTTTTTCATCATCCTTATCCTTATCCTCATCATTATTACCATTGCCACCATTTATTTATTTCTTTATTTAATACTTGTTTAGCTGTCTTTCGGTTCAACAGGATAAAGCAGAAAGCGAAAAAAATGCACACAGTTTTCTGAAAATAGGATCATAATAAAGAGGTGTGCCTGAAAGGGCAGACATGCTAATACAGAGATATTTAAAAGAAATAAAGTAGGCAGGAACTATCTAATAATCCTCAGTTGGGATTTTACCATTATTAGTTTAGGGTTTCATGGCATTTGAGAAAAATTTGAAAGGCAATAGAACGAGAGATGTAGTAACTATTAAAGGGATTTGAAGTAGAGCCAGTGGCAAATTTATGAATTAATTGAATTTATTTCCTGTAATGATAGGATGGAAAAGTTTTAGAAAATATTTAAGAATGCAAGGAGCCAATGTGAAGAAGTGATGACCACTTATTAAACTTATCTACCGAGAATTATAAATAAAATAAGTTGTTTATGTTAAACAATGTCTTCACGGATGCTAGAAACTTGAAATGGTTTCACAGATAGGTGGTAAGGCTGGTTCCCTAGAGATATTTAAAATTTGGATTTTGGTTTGGGAAAGAATGGTGATGATTGCATCTCTGTCCCTGCTCTCTCCCTCCCTTCAGGCTCGGGTCTCCTCCTGCCTTCAGGACATCTCCATCTGGATGTCTGCCAGCCATCTAAAACTCAACTCAATATGTCCAAGACTGAACTCCTTATCTTCCTTCCCAAACCCTGCCCTCTCCCTGACTTTCCTGTCACTGTAGAAAGTACTACCATCCTTCCCGTCTCACAAGCCCGCAACCTTGGTGTCATCCTCGACTCAACTCTTTCATTCACCCCTCACATCCAATCCGTCACTAAAACCTGCCGGTCTCACCTCCGCAACATTGCCAAGATCCGCTCTTTCCTCTCCATCCAAACCACTACCTTGCTGGTTCAATCTCTCATCATATCCCGACTAGATTACTGCATCAGCCTCCTCTCTGATCTCCCATCCTCCTGCCTCTCCGCACTTCAGTCTATACTGCATGCTTCTGCCCAGATCATCTTTGTGCAGGAACACTCTGGGCATGTTACTCCTCTCCTCAAAAATCTCCAGTGGCTACCAGTCAATCTACGCATCAAGCAAAAACTCTTCACTCTTGGCTTCAAGGCTCTCTATCACCTCACCCCCTTCTACCTCACCTTTCTTCTCTCCTTCTCCAGCCCAGCTCGCACCCTCCCCTCCTCTGCCACTAACCTCCTCACTGTGCCTCGTTCTCGCCAGTCCCGCCATCGACCCCAGCACACGTCCTCCCCCTGGCCTGGAATGCCCTCCCTCCACACATCTGCCAAGCTAGCTCTCTTCCTCCCTTCAAGGCCCTACTGAGAGCTCACCTCCTCCAGGAGACCTTCCCAGACTGAGCCCCCTTTTTCCTCTCCCCCGCCCCATCACCCCTGCCCTACCTCCTTCCCCTCCCCACAGCACCTGTGTATATGTTTGTACAGATCTTTTACTCTATTTTACTTGTACATATTTACTATTCTATTTATTTTGTCAATGATGTGCATCTAGCTTTACTTCTATTTATTCTGATGACTTGACACCTGACCACATGTTTTGTTTTGTTGTCTGTCTCCCCCTTCTAGACTGTGAGCCCGTTGTTGGGTAGGGACCATCTCTATATGTTGCCAATTTGTACTTCCCAAGTGCTTAGTACAGGGCTTTGCACACAGTAAATGCTCAATAAATACGACTGAATGAATGAATGATTGGACTAAGTTGCCTCTGGATGTCCCTTTTTCACCTATCATTTCTGGATTCTATGAAAGTAAGCTACAATTTCTCAACTATGGAGGTTCTAATTCAAAAATAAAAGGAATTTGTTTTACAAATGAATGTTGATCTAGATAAGTATCTGGATAATATTTGGTTATATGTTAACTATTTTCATTTGTCAACCCTTTTACCTTCTCTCTAATAGATAAGCGTTTAAGGCTTAAATCATTATAATTCATGAAAAATAATGTATCATACACTTGTAAATGTATATGATTTTATAATTTATACATATATGATTTTATAATTTATACATATATGATTTTATAATTTATACAATAAGATTATTTTCACTTGAACATCAGCTCTCTGCTCTTTCAGGTATATTTTTCTCATATTTCTTATTGTTGTCTGAATAGGATTAAAATATATTTAGAGATAAAACTAAACATGTCTAAGACTGAGCTTCTTATCTTCCCTCCCAAACCATGTCCTATCCCTGACTTTCCCATCACTGTGGATGGCACTACCATCCTTCCCATCTCACAAGCCCTCAAACTTGTTGTCTTCCTTGACTCTGCTCTCTCATTCACCCCACACTCCACAGTCTATCACCAAAACCCGCAGATCTCCGAAGCTGTAATTGGATGCTGGGAGTGAGCACCGATAAAGGAAAGGTCATATCAGAACTCCATTTGACTTCTTTCAGCTGATCCAAAATTGCTGTCCAGCCTCTACACCCCTTCATTGGTGAGAAGCCGCATGGTGTAGTATTCATTCATTCATTCATTCAATTCATTCAACCGTATTTATCGAGCGCTTACTGTGTGCAGAGCACTGTACTAAGTGCTTGGGAAGTACAAGTTGGCAACATATAGAGACTTTCCCTAGTAGATAATGGATGGGCCAAGGAATCAGAAGGGCAGGGGTTCTAACATGTCTCTTCCCACTTCAATCCATACTTCATGCTGCTGCCCAGATTGTCTTTGTCCAGAAACACTCTGGGCATGTTACTCCCCTCCTCAAAAATCTCCAGTGGCTACCAATCCATATGCGCATCAGGCAGAAACTCCTCACCCTGGGCTTCAAGGCTGTCCATCACCTCGCCCCTCCTACCTCACCTCCCTTCTCTCCTTCTCCAGCCCACCCCACACACTCCACTCCTCTGCCACTAATCTCCTCACCGTACCTCGTTCTCGCCTGTCCTGCCATCGACCCCCGGCTGACATCATCCCCCAGGCCTGGAATGCCCTCCCTCTGCCCATCCGCCAAGCTAGCTCTCTTCCTCCCTTCAAGGCCCTGCTGAGAGCTCACCTCCTCCAGGAGGCCTTCCCAGACTGAGCCCCTTCCTTCCTCTCCCCCTCGTCCCCCTCTCCATCCCACCCATCTTACCTCCTTCCCTTCCCCACAGCACCTGTATATATGTATATATGTTTGTACATATTTATTACTCTATTTATTTATTTATTTATTTTACTTGTACCTATCTATTCCATTTATTTTATTTTGTTAGTATGTTTGGTTTTGTTCTCTGTCTCCCCCTTTTAGACTGTGAGCCCAATGTTGGGTAGGGACTGTCTCTATCTGTTGCCAATTTGTACTTCCCAAGCGCTTAGTACAGTGCTCTGCACATAGTAAGCGCTCAATAAATACGATTGATGATGATGATGATGATATATGTTCATTCTACTGTATTCTTCCAGTGCTTAGGACTGTACTCCCACATACATTAATCCCTCCATATGTACTACTGATTGATTGATTGATTGAAGACAGAGAGTAATAATATTTGGAGTAATAAAACTAACTGAATGTTCTTTTCTATAATATAGTCACAATATTCTAGACAAATTCCAAAAATACAATAATACTCGCCACCACTCACCGCTACTGTAACACCAATAAAGTACAGAGAAATTAATAAGACCAATGAAGGACATTTTCCAATATTGAGGATAAGAACAATAAAGAACAACCTTTTCAAAAATTGAGCATAGGCACATTTATTATTAGCAATTCCTTAAATTCAAATAATTCTGTGGATTTATTGACCATTAAAATGAATGAAAGTCTTGGAAGTATCTCTGTGGCTATTGTCAGATTAATTAGTCAGGGGAAGACCTTTTGGTTTTATCTGGCAGAGAGCTTCCAGTCATGCTGAGTTGGGTACTGATAGTCCACTATTAATAGTAAAACCTATACATTAAGTTTTACAATTTCTAAGCAAAGTTTTCACCATTAAAAAGTACAGAACTCATGTGACTATGCCCCTTAGGTTTTAGATGAAGAATATTAGGGCCCTGCTGAGAATCTCCATTCTAATGCATTTTCCCACCCTGAAGGCACCCATAAAGTCTGCAGGAATGAGAGGAACCTCAATGGCCATATCCTTTCTAGTTATGTAATGCTCTTGTTTGAGAAGATGGAGATTTGTAAAACAAGTAATTAGAAAGATAGATTGAAATTCCAACATTAATATTGTCAAGGTTATGCTTCCTTGGGTTCATTCATTCATTCAGTCATATTTATTGAGCGCTTACTGTGTGTAGAGCACTGTACTAAGCACTTGGGAAGTACAAGTTGGCAACATATAGAGACGATCCCTACCCAGCAGCGGGCTCACAGTCTAGAAGAGTTCTTTTCCTTTTGTTTTTGTTGAAAGTATATTAATTTTAGAAATGTATGCATTTGTATTAATACAAATGATAACTGTTTATGGTACTTCTGGGTGAGATTCCTACAGAAAATCAAGGACATTCTAGTTTTCAGATGTTTGATCCAAACGGACATTTGGACACAGAGTAAGACAACTTAAACACAAAATATGATGAAATATAAAACACATTGAGTAATATGACCTATAAATTGTTAATAGGGAGATATGGTATTCGTCCAGAATACTTCTGTGCACACTGTGCATATTTAACTATTCACTTCTTCATATTGTATCTGACAGATCACTACTCTCCTCTTCTTCAATTCCCTACTAAAATTGTACCACCTGCGGGAAGCCTTCCCTAACTAATCTGTCACTTTTCCTCCCTACTGTCCTTCCCTCCTTCTGTGTTGACTATTCACTTGGGTCTGTATCTCTTAAATACTTCAACACTCACCCCTCACTCAGCCCCATATATTCTGCTACTTCCCCTACTAAGAATTCATTTTCAATTTCTGCCTGCCTCACTACACTGTAAGCTACTGGATGACAGAGATCATGTCTACCAACAAGATGCTCCATAAATAGCAGTGATAGATTGACTGATCAGCAGATCACTGCTGTTTTGCCATTCTAGTATTAACAACAACATTAGCCATAAGACAAATACAGGAGCCATTTTTGATAAGTGGAGACCAAAGGAGGAGTTGAGAACAGGGGTAATCATTGCAAGTGATAAAATCATCCACTCAGAGGAGGGCAGCTTTAAACCTGCAAGTGATGTGGGATAGTGTGTTTTACTGCATGCACACAGCCATACTTTTATGAATGGATAGGATCTCAACATCAATATTGACATCTTTGTACACGAACAGTGAATATACACATATTTTTCCTTCATACTCAAAGAAACTCACTAATAAATCAGTCTCTGGTACTTACTGATTGCTTACTCTGTAATAATAATAATAATAATAATAATGGTATTTGTTAAGTGCTTACCATGTGCAAAGCACTGTTTTAAGCACTGGGGGGATACAAGGTGATCAGGTTGCCCCACGTGAGGCTCACAGTCTTAATCCCCATTTTACAGATGAGGTAACTGAGGCACAGAGAAGTTAAGTGACTTGCCCAAAGTCACACAGCTGACAATTGGCGGAGCCGGGATTTGAACCCGTGACCTCTGACTCCAAAGCCCGTGCTCTTTCCACTGAGCCACGCTGCTTCTCTGTACTGTATTAAGTACTTGGGAGAGTACAATACAACAGAATTCGTGGAAATGGTCCCTGCCCACAAGGAGTTTACAATCTAGAGGGGAGACAGACAATAAAATACATTATGGATATTCGCATAAGTGCTCTGGGGATGAAAGTGGGGTGAAAATCAAGTGGTTAAAGGGTACATATCCCAGAAATGGAGAAGGAAGGGGGAGTAGGGGAAATGAAGGTGTAAAGTCAGGGAAGGCCTCTTGAAGGAGATGTGATTTAAATAGGGCTTTGAAGATGGGGAGAGTGGTAGTCTATTGAATAATCAGTGGGATGGCACTCCAGGCCAGAGGGAAGACATGGGCAAGAAGTCAGCAGCGAGATTGACGAGATCAGGGTAAACTGAATTTAGACAATGTATATGTAATTTTCAGTAGTCAGCCTTTGAGATTTCTGCTTTAGGTCATATTTCCACTGTCACTCCAAGGAAACACTGATATTTCATGTATTGAACAGTAGAAATGGGCAATCTAATGGGTAGTATTGAGGAGCAAGTTTTGGAAAAAAAGAGTGATTTGGCATATTTTTCTTTCTGTGTCTATAAACATTCATTCAATTGTATTTATTGAGCACTTACTGTGTGCAGAGCACTGTACTAAGCACTTGGGAAAGTACAATACAGCAATAAAGAGAGACAATTCCTGCCCACAGTAAGCTCACAATCTAAAGGGGGAAAGACAGACATCAATATAAGTAAACAGACAACAATAAAAATAAATAAAATAACAGATATGTACATAAGTGTTGTGGAACTGGGAGGGGAGAAGAGCAAAAGGGAGCACCTCAGGGTGATGCAGAAGGGAGTGAGACATGAAGAAAAGTGGGACTTTGTCTGAGAAGGCCTCTTGAAGGAGATGCGCCTTCAGTAAGGCTTCGAAGAGAGGGAGAATAATTGTCTGGCAGATTTGAGGAGGGAGTGCTTTCCAGGCCAGAGGTAAACTGTGGACCAGGGTTCGGTGGTGAGACAGGAGAGATGGAGGCACAGTGAGAAGGTTAGCACTAAAGGAGCTAAGTGCATAGACTGGGTTGTAGAAGGAGAGAAGCAAGGTGAGGTAGGAGGGGGCAAGGTGATGGATCGCTTTAAAGTCAATGGTGAGGAGTTTTTGTTTGATATAGAGGTGGATAGGCAACCACTGGAGATTTTTGAGGAGGGGAGTTGACATGCCCTGAACATTTCTGTAGAAAGATAATCCAGGCAGCAAAGTGAAGTATGGACTGGAGTGGGTAGAGGCAGGAGGATGGGAGTTCAGCAAGGAGACTCATGCAGTAATCGAGTCAAGATAGGATGAATGATTGTACTAACATATTAGTGGTTTGGATGGAGAGGGAAGGGCAGATTTTAGCAATGTTGTGAAAGTGAGACCAACAGGATTTGGTGATGGATTGGATATGTGAGTTGAATGAGAGAGCAGAGTCACGGATAAGGCCAGGTTTTCGGGCCTGTAGGATGGGAAGGATAGTGGTGCCTTCCACATTGACGGGGAAGTCCAGTAGAGCTCTAGTGTCTGAATTTGAGTTCCAGTGGAGAGAAGACCAATATTTCGTTATATCTTTGACTAAAGAAAGAAATTCCATCTTATTTCAAGACCTTCACTGTAGTTTCCGGACTATTTAGTTAGGAGGGCAGCTGCAAAAGAGTAGAAGGAAAAATTTGGTGAAACTATGATTATTACTTTTAGCCAATTTTCACTTTTCTGTGCCAATAAGAATCCATGATCCATTTCTGAATTTAAAATCTCAGATTAGCCCTTGTTTTTTAACTCCTCAACTCTCATGCTTTTACAAGAAATGCCAATTACTTCATTTTAATATTTTTTCGTTCTTTGTTAATAATCTGTAGATACAAGTGAAAGTGAAAATAAACAAAATTGGCAGTTGAATAAAGAAAAAGATGCCCCAAATCTAATTATTCAATCAGGATAATCCATCACTGAATAATCATTGTAATATATATTGTTTTGCCTATTTTCACTGTATATAATTAAAAATTTGAATTCATCAATGTGTTAATTCTCAATAACGATGTTGGATTAATAAAACTGATGCAAATATGCTTCTTTTTGCCTGGTATGTTCAATCTCCTGACTCTCCATAGACTCAGCAAAATAATTTGATAATCTTTAGATATATATATATCTCATACATATATACATCAATCAATCAATCAATCGTATTTATTGAGTGCTTACTGTGTGCAGAGCACTATACCAAGCGCTTGTGAAGTACAAGTTGGCAACACATAGAGACAGTCCCTACCCAACAGTGGGCTTACAGTCTAACAGGGTGAGACAGAGAACAAAACCAAACATACTAACAAAATAAATAGAATAGATATGTACAAGTAAAATAAATAAATAAATAGAGTAATAAATATGTACAAACATATATACATATATACAGGTGCTGTGGGGAAGGGAAGGATGTAAGATGGGGGATGGAGAGGGGGATGAGGGGGAGAGGAAGGAAGGGACTCAGTCTGGGAAGGCCTCCTGGAGGAGGTGAGCTCTCAGTAGGGCCTTGTATCTATACATACATACACACACACACACACACACACACACACACACACACATATATATCCTGTACATGTCTCAGTGCTAGAAAGTGACAATCATACTATTGAAAGAGCAAGTGCCTTGTTAAGTATCTTGTCAGGTTTATCTGAAAATGGTAGCTCCACTGTGCTATCCAGTGAGATTATATGAGTGCATGAAGGCTTCTAACATGAAGGTTACAACCAGGACTACATTTCTGATTTGAATTTACAGCTTTGACTAGACACATGGAAGAAATTAGGGAGACATCCTCTCTGCCCTTTAGGAGTTTTTGCTATTAAGTTTTGCTATTAAGCAAAAACACCTCACTATTATCAAGCAAAAACTCATTATTATCAAATAAAAACTCCTCACTAGTGGCTTCAAAGCTCTCCATCACCTTGCCTCCTCCTTTCTTTCCTTCCTCTTCCCAGCCCACACACTCCACTCCTCTTGTGCTAACCTTCTCACTTTCCCTCATTCTTACCTCTCCCACCATCGACCCCTGGCCCATGCCCTATCTCTGGCCTGGAATGCCCTCCCTCCTCAAATGTGCCAAACTAGCACATTTCCCCCCTTCAAATCCCTAGTGAAAGCTCACCTCCTCCAGGAGGCCTTCCCATAGGAAGCTCCCCTTTTCCTCTGCACCCCTCCCCTTCCTTTCACCATGAATCGCTCCCTTTTTTCTTACCCCCCTCCCTGCCACACAGCACTTGTTTATATATGTATACATTTATAATTATAATTCTACTTATATTTATGATGTGTATATATATATATATGTATACATATATATATTTATATTCATTTATGTAGCCTGTTTACTTGTTTTGATGTCTGTCTCCGCCCTTCTAGACCGTGACCCCACTGTGAGCAGGGATTGTCTCTATTTGTTGCTGAATTGTACTTACTAAACAATTAGTACAGTGCTCTGCACACAGTAAGTGCTCAATAAATACAATTGAATGAATGAATTAATGAGTTTACAGCCTAATGGAGGAAAAGAAATAAGAATTATTTACAAATAATGGGAACAAGGAGAAAAGTAGGAAGAGAACAACTAATAATCAATCAATGGCATTTGCTGAGGGCTTACTATGTACAGAGCAGAACAGAAGAAAACTATTTAAGGAGGATTGATACCATCAAATTAGAATAAACTAATGATAATGACAATGATGATGAATAATGTCTTTATATAGCATCATTTATGAAAATTAATGGTAGCTATACTTGCCATATGGTAAGTAACATGGTTCCTCTTCCAAACTGTAATTTGATTCCTCTTCTGCAGAGAAACCGATGTAGAACTTACTACCTAAATGTCACTTCCAAAACAAGCTACTACAAAACAGTTTATTTCTAAGTATTTCACACTCAGGGAAGTCCATCTCTGTTAATTTTTGCTTGTTTGTTGTGCCTATGAACCTTATATATTGTAATATCACAAAATGTGAAGTAAAGGTTAGGAAATGTCAAGTGGGGATTTTATAGACTTGGTGAAGGTTGAATACTATATTTTGGGCTGTAGTAGCAAAATTTGGTGGAGACTTAAGTTTACTGCACAGAAGGCAACAATGGTAAACCATTTCCATATTTTTACCAAGAAAACTCTAAGGATGCACTACCAGAATGATGGCAGATGGAAAGCGGGGCGTTCTGGGAGAGATGTGGTCATGGTGTGGCTTTGGGTCAGAAACGTAGCGAAATGTATTGTTGGAGAACATAAATTTATCAGATTTTCAAGCATGTTTGAAATTAATTTTTTCTGCATGTTTCACTTTCTTAACAGATTAATTTAGTCTCTTTGCCAGGAGGCTAAGCATTTTCCTTAATCTTGATGGAGCTACCAGTACCATTAGTAATCATTGTGACCTTAATGACTCAGTTTAAAGTAATTTATCTGTTATTCAATTAATAGTTTATGCTTATTAATAAATATTTATGTTCTTAGTGATACTGCATAAATCACCATTCACTTGTCATGATCTTTAAATTATAATCATGTGCTCTTGTGCTCATGTTATAGGAAAATTGACAGTGTTAATTATGAGATGGGGACAGGCAGTTCAAAGATACCTCCATTAGCACTAATTGTAGTGTTTCATACAGTTTCCTATCATTATCATAGCACCACTGTTAGAATGCTTTATAGATCTGCCATATATTTTGTTTTAATCATATATCAATGTTCACATCATATTATGCATTCTATTTTCTGTGTTCATATCACTCATTCTATCCCGACTGGATTACTGCCTCAGGCTCCTTTCTGACCTCTCAACCTCCTGTCTCTCCTCATTTCAGACCATACTTCACTCTGCTGCCTGGATTAGCTTTCTACAGAAATGCTCTGGGCATGTCATCCCACTCCTCAAAAATCTCCAGTGGTTTTCTATCATCCTCCGTATCAAAAAAAACCTCCTCACTTGGACTTCAAAGCTCTCCATCACCTTGCCCCTTCTCACCTTACCTCCCTTCTCTCCTTCTGCATCCCAGCCTGCACACTCCGCTCCTCTGATGCTAACCTTCTCACTATTCCCCGTTCTCATCTATCCGGCTGTGGACCCCTGGCCCATGTCCTACCTCTGGCCTGGAATGCCCTCCCTCCTCAAATCTACCAAACAATCACTCTTCGCCCCTTCATAGCCCTACTGAATGCTTACGTCCTCCAAGAGGCCTTCCCAAACTAAGCCCCCCTTTCCCTCAGCTCCCCCTCCCCTCCACGTTGCTCCGACTCAGTCCCTTTGTCCCCCCTCACTCCACTCCACAGCACTTGTGTATATATGTACCTATCTATAATTCTATGTATTTATATTGATGTCTAATCATTTTGATATATATATCTATAATTCTATATATATTGATGCCTGTTTACCTGTTTGGGAGTCCATCTCCCCCGCCCCCCACCCTTCTAGACTGTAGACTGTGGGCAGGGATTGTCCCTCTTTATTGCTGAATTGAACTTTCCAAGCACTTAGTACAGTGCTCTGCACATAGTAAGTGCTCAATAAATGCAGTTGAATTAGGTACATTCTATTAATATATCCATTACTATTAAATATTGTGAAACAAAAACACAAATAAACATAATATTCTGTATGATACAGTTCAGATAATCAGAGGTGGAGGCCAAGAAGCTCAAATCCAATTTCTCCTGACAGAAGGTCTTCATTGTAGAATGCAGACTGTGTTTGACACTGAATAAGTGTACACAAAATGTTCTTTCAATTCTAAGTCCTATGACATACATGCATTATCTGAAGAACATTTTCCACATTGCTATTGCATGATCTAATCAATCAATCAATCATATTTATTGAGCACTTACTGTGTGCAGAGCACTGTACTAAGCGCTTGGGAAGTACAAGTTGGCAACATATAGAGACAGTCCCTACCCAACAGTGGGCTCACAGTCTAGAAGGGGGAGACAGAGAACAAAACAAAGCAAATTAACAAAATAAATAGAATAGATATGTACAAGTAAAATAAATAAATAAATAAATAAATAAATAAATAAAGTAATAAATATGTACAAACATCTCTAACCAAGATGTGTAGTGAAATCCACATCATGACAGGAATCAAGCTAGGCATAATGTGCCAAGTACATGCACAGTACCATTTCTTCTTGAATTAAAACTACTTTCACCATCTTGAGGATTGTGTTATACTAGAAAAGATCTATGCTGGGAGAGTATGTTTCCTAATGCTTCTGTCATGTTATATCCAAATTGTATAATCAAAGCATGTGTTATAGCAGGATTGACAACCTTTAGGAATATTTATGTTTGACATTATTTACTATCATTAACTTAGATAGCCAGGTCTGTAACTGTTTCAATGGGGTCTAATCTAGCCAAACTGGAATTCTGTGTGAAAGCATTCTGATGAGATGGCAATATGGTTTATGAGATAACAATAAAGCAATCAAAATCATAAAAAAGTCTGTTAAATATCATTTCACTTTGCATCTACTGGTGAATCTGCAATTTCTGTTCCTTATTATACCATTCTCTAGCTCTTCCAGCCCTTTTGATCCTTCCACCATTGCTTCTTACCCATTTGATCAATATTTAAATTTATGAATCAAGGTCAGAAGAGGATAGGGTTTCCAGGAATATTTTAATCCTAGCTGCAAGGCCCAGGTCTAGTTACTCCTTAGATCCAATATATTTAGAAAGGTGTTGTATAGGAAAATGCTTTCTCCTATATGTTAAAAAAATATGCAAATAAATCCCCCATCTTTTGCCCCTAGTGAACTGGCTACATAGTTTATTGAAAAAATTGAAATAATCGGGCATGATCTCCCTATAATCTCCCCTCCTCCTTTCTAATTCCTGCATCCTCCTGCCACTTCTTCGACTCTCCCATTTTTCCCATCAGTATCTCAAAAAGCAGTCTCTTGACTCCTCTCAACCTCTATCCCATCCACCTCCGTCTCTGTCCCTATTCCTTTACACCTTATCAAAACACTTGCCCCTCCCTTTCCCTTCCCTGACTGCCATCTTGAACTGTTAGTTGAATCCAATGCTGCTTTCAAACACACTCATGTCTCCTCTATTTTTTTTAAACTCCCTTGACCCCACAACTCCCTCTAGTTATCATCCCATCTCCTTCCCAACATTCATCTCATCTTTCTCCTGCCTATCTTACCTGACTGATTTCCACTATGACCCAGCATGCTTATGTATCTCCTCTAATGCTAACATATTCACTGTTGATTCTAGACTGTAAACTCACTGTGGGCAGGGAATGTGTCTACTATATTGTTATACTGTTCTCTCCCAAGTGCTTAGTACAGTGCTCTGCACACAATTAAACACTCACTAAATACAGTTGTATATTGATCTCAACTGTCTCACTACCAACTCCTTAAACAAGTCCTGTCTCTGGCTTGGAAATCCCTCCCTCTTCATATTAAACAGACCATCATCCTCCCCAACTTCAAAGCCTTATTACAATCACTTCTCCTCCAAAAGGCAATTCCCAACTAATCCCTAATTCCCTCTACCCCCTCTCCCCTCTGTGTCCTTCTTGCACTTGGATTTTCAGCCTTCATTCACCTGACCCTCAGCCCCACAGCACTTACATGTTTAAAATAATAATAATAATGATGGTATTTGTTAAGTGCTTACTATGTGCCAAGCACTGTTCTAAGCGCTGGGGGGGATACAAGGTTATCAGGTTGTCCTGAGGTAACTGAGTCCCAGAGAAGTGAAGTGATTGGCCCAAGGTAACACAGCTGACAAGTGGCAGAGCCAGAATTAGAGCCCTTGACCTCTGACTCCGAAGCCCAGGCTCTTTCCACTGAGCCACGCAGCGTTTCCTTGTTGATAGTAATGTCCTGCCTCCCTTTGTGAACTGCAAGATGTTCAAAGTAGATACGATTGATCAATTGGTAAATCATTGGAATGTTTTCATTATTAAAATGTCATAATACCTTCGCTTTCCCTTCTGAGTCATCTATGCAATTAAATCTGTTACCATTGGACCCATGATATTCTTCTCATCCCCAACCCCACAGCACATACGTACATATGTTTAAATGATATATTATAAATTATTTATTCATATCAAAGTCTCTCTCCTCCTCTAGAGTTGTTATGGATAGGGAACCTATCTGCTAATTCTCTTGTACTGTAGATTGTGAACTCACTGTGGGCAGGTATGTGCCTATTTGTTGTTTTATTTTACTGTCCCAAGTGCTTAGTATGGTGCTTTCCACACCGTAAGCATTCAAGAAATACAATTGAATGAATAATTGAATACTCTCCCAAGTACTTAGTATAGTGCTCTGCAAATAGTAAAACCTGAATAAATGTGATTCATTGATTATCCTTGGAAGGAAAGTAGGCTTGTAAAACTGCTTATCTGCCCAGTCAGCAGCCAACACAGTCAATATAACATTTCTTCCTTCCTATCATGATTTTAAACTCAGCCTGACTTTTGTAACCAGTGTCCAGTGAGTATTATCTCAGATTCTCTATAACGATTGCTTCCGAGAAAGTTCCAATGTGGCTTCCACTGGCCAGTCAAATCCAACCACTGAGCACAGCCTATTAATTAACCCTTCATTCCACCAAAACATGGGGAAAATGGAGAATTACTAATGATATCTGGATTTATTTAGCACTTATTTTGTGCCAAAAACTGTGTTCATCACTGGGTTAGATGCAGAGGATTCAGATTAGATAGTCTCTGCCCCACATGGAATTTTTAATCTAAGGGGAGAACTGATATTTTTATCTCCACTAATACACAAGGAAACTGAGGCACAGAGAATTTAAGTGACTTGGCCGTAATCATGCATCAGGTAAGTAGAGGAGCCAGGGTACTAGTCTCTTAACTACCAGTCTTGTGCTTTTCTACTGAGCCATGTTGCCATCCATTAATTGGGTTAAATGTTCTAATGCATTATTTTTCTGCTGACTGTATGTTGTACCAAGATAATCAGAGTGAAAATGTAACATTTTCTGGTAAACTGTGAGCTGCTACTCTCAGAATTTTTATGGGTCAATAAAACTGCACATAATTAGGATGGTTGGAAACTTGGAAATAAATGAGTTACCTCATCTTTTTGCATGAAAGAGAAATAAATCAGACTTTGATGAGGAGTATTTATAGTCATATAAATTCACACTGCACCAAGCTAAAAACACACTTTCCCATTCTAACATACTTAAAAAAAAAAGCCCAAGCAATTAGGTGTTGAAAAGCATTTCAAACTTCCTCAAAGTTCAAATAACCTGAAGGCCTTTATTGAGCTGCATAACCTTGCATGCCAAAGAAATAAAAAAAAATTAAAGGTTTAGACGGCATGTCTGAGTTTACCACTTCATAGTTTGAAAATGGTTTTAAAAATCCATAATATGAAAATTTCTGTAATTCATCTGATGCATTTAATGAAGCACATTCCTATATGATCATTAAATAAGCTCTCTATACCCTTTCCAATCAACTGTTAATTTCTGTGTGTGCCCTAACCTTTTCTTTAAAATAAATAACACCTAAGTTATCTCAAGTCCCAAAGCATGGTTTAACTTTCACTCATTTATTATTTTAATGAGTTATTGTATTGTCTTCAAGGAGTCTGCATTAGTTCAAGGAAGCCTTTATTGATCTGTGTATGTCTGATTTCTTTTGGGAGGTCAGATGGCAGGATTATTTTTTTACCATAAAAGGTCTAGACCCTGATTGTCCTGATTCCCAGGCCCATGTTATTTCCATTACAATGAGAGTATTAGAATGCTCTTTTCCACTGCGTGCCTACAAATCTAGATTTCTTGTTGAAATGATGCAAATCAACCTTTCTGCTCAATGCATTACATTGCACAGGACCATAAAGTCACTTAGTGAGTCTACCAATCTGGCAGAGTCAGAAATATTTGGACTTTGAAATAATTCCTAAGGTAGCACAGAGTAAAAATGCTCTAGTCTTTGATTATTCGTTCATTTTCCAATTTTCAATTGTGCTGTTTCAATATGAGATAGGAAGAAACCTTCTCTCAAACTGTATTTCTGACATGTTCAAATATCAGGCCTGGCTGCATTGGAATTATTAAAATCATGCAAGAAACTCGTTATGTTCTGATAATGATTAAAGTAGCCTTTCATAGTCTACAAGGGGTTCATGAAGACTAATGTATTCCAATAAATACCATATCATTACATGTTGAATTTTAGATGCAAACCCATGACCTTGCACGTGATGCTTGTGCTCAGTGCCTGTGAATGAGAAAATAACTTTTTATTTGTATATTTCATTTTGAAGTGACATAGAATAATCAATTCCATATTCCTGTTATTGAAATAGAGCCTGACAAAGAGAAAAGGCGTGAGTGTGTTTGTGTTTTGTGTGTGTGTTTGGGCAGGATGGAGAGCAGTTTATGCTTAGTGCACTGCACACAGTAAGTGCTCGATAAATATGATTGAATTCACGAATGAATGTATAAACTAAAAAGAAAATCCAGCCTCTTTAAGGAGCAAATGAATAAAGATTCATTATACCTTGATTTGGGATGGTCCAAACTGAATTAGAACTGAAGGGCATTTTCCAACTGGGCTGTAAACCTATGGAACTGTATTCCTTTTGTTTTGCTGGAACCTGTATTTCCTGGCTCTCAGGACATGTCGTGAGACCCATCTGCTGATTCAGGCAGTTCCTGAGCATGTGGGAGGATTGGCAAGTAAAATCTCAACATAGCTTGTTTTAAGGATTGTAATTCATCTTGCATTTGAGCCTGAAGGCTAAATAGTAAACACATTTTAAATTACCAGTAGTAATGGAACACAAGACTGGCTTGCTTAAAACTCTCCCCGAATCCCAGTGGGCTGATTGTCTTCTTTCAGCCAAATAATAATCATAATAATTGTGTCACTTTTAAGTGCTAGTGTAGATAATACAAGATAATCAGGTCCCACATGGGTCTCACAGCCTAAATAGGAGGAGGGAAGGTATTTAATCCCCCACTTTATAGATGAGGGAGCTGAGGCACAGAGAACTTAAGTGGCAGATGTTTGATGGAATCAGGATTAGAATCCAGGTCCTCTGTCTCCCAGGTCCTTACTCTTTCCACTCTTCCTCCAGGAAATTTCAAGATTACCTTGTCCTATCACACAGAAAAGCCAGCCAAGTTCATTGCTTTGATTCCCAGATCTTATTATTGTTATTATTATTATACACTTGTACACATTTTTAAGAGTGAAGGAATTACAAATTTTTCATCGTCCCCTTTACACTGTAAGCTCATTCTTGTCAGGGAATGTGTCTATTGACCGTTGTATTATACGCTCCTAAACATTTAATGCACTGCTCAGCACACAGTAAATGGTCAATAAATGCCACTGATTGATTTATTACAGAAGTTCTGGGAAGCAGCGTGGCTCAGTGGAAAGAGCATGGGTTTTGGAGTCAGAGGTCATGGGTTCAAATCCCAGCTCTACCACTTGTCAGCTGTGTGACTTTGGGCAAGTCACTTAACTTCTCTGGACCCCAGTTACCTCAACTGTAAAATGGGGATTAAGACTGTGAGTCCCCCGTGGGACAACCTGATCACCTTGTAACCTCCCCAGCACTTAGAACAGTGCTTTGCACATAGCGCTTAAAAATATTATTATTATTATTATTATTATTATTATTATTATTATTACTCTAAATTGAATTGCAAAACTGAGTACCTGTTAGCATTTTTCAAAAGTGTCCTAAAGTTATCTTTATTCACGTTAATGTCGGTCTCCCTCTGAACTGTAAACCCCTTGTGGGCAGGAATCACATATACCAACTCCATTATATTGTACCTTCCCAAGTGACTTAGTGTACGGTATGTGCTCAGTAAAAATCATTGATTGTTTGATGGATTGAGTCAGATGAGTCAATAAGACTGTACTTCATATGTGCAAATGTTCCTGAGTTCTTAGGGAAAAGGACTATGCCTAGAGAATGACCCTGGTGAGAAAGTTGGAAGGGAGTGAAGTAAGACTTCATTTATACCTACTTGGTGGCTCCTGAACACTGATTATAGGACACCCCTAAAAACAACAGCACATAAACCATTATGTCTGTTTGGTGTTCTAGGTATGTACCCCAACCAGCTTCAGTGGACCTGAGGTCACATCAGGAAACCTACCAATGATAATAATGACAATGATAATAGTATTTGTTCGGTGTTTACTATGTTCCAGGCATTCTAGTAAGCACTAGGGTAGATACAGGCAAATCTGGTTAGACATAGTAACTGTAAACTGAAAACTGTAAACTTGTTCATTCATTCATTCAATCATATTTATTGAATATGACCTTCTGTCAGGAGAAATTGGATTTGAGCTTCTTGGCCTCTGCCTCTGATTATTATTATTAATAATTATAATAATGGTATTTGTTAAGTGCTTATTATGTGCCAGGCACTGTACTAAGAGTTGGGGCGGGAACAAACAAATCAAATTGAACAAAGTCTCAATCCCCATTTGGCAGATGAGGTAACTGAGGCACAGAATTGAAGTGACTTGCCCAAGGTCACACAGCAGACAAGTGGCAGAGCAGGGATTATAACCTGGAATCTCAGAAAGGTTGGCATCACTCAGGAATTTCTCAGGTTGGCAATTCCAAAACCCAGTTATGTAGAATGGCCTGAAGTAAATACTAATTCCAACAATTGTTTCAGTGATGCAAGAATATTGTCTTGGCAAAAATTCCATTCAAAATGCCTCCTTATCCACATGCAGGTGGCTTGCAATCGGCTCAGTTTCTTTCATTGCCTGTTAGGAAGTTAATAATGTTTTTTTAAATTTAGAAATAACATTGAAATCTGGATATACTGATTATTTGAATGTATACCTTAAAGTGGTATTTAATATGGAGTACCAATGCAGTGCTATGCACTGCTATATATTCTCTCCTAATTGCAATTTATCCTCAATCTTTTATTTTTCATTCATAGGTACATAATTCTTATTAGGATGAGAGTGAGGACTAATATTCCCATTTATAGAAAAAACCTAAGTATAATTGAACATTTAAACATAAAAACACAGAACATCAGTAGTTAAATTGAAGGGTTTTTTAAGCTAAAAATTTGATTTGAACACCTTCGTCAGGCAGAACAATTGAAAAATGTATCAGAGACTTTTCTGTTTTGAGGCTTCATTTCACTTAAAATATAAAAATATTTTTACACTTACTTCTATATGTTTTTATCTATGTTCCAGTGGAGTAGTTTCTGTGGCAGAAGGTCCTAAAATAATGTAGAAACTCCTCTCTAATCCCTGTCTATTTTGCAAACTTTTAATTTGACCCATTCAGAGTTTTGTTTAAACTTCTGACTAGAAAAGTGTACTATATTTCATCCGTTTCTCTTGCATAAGGCTAAGGATGTATGTGTTGATTCTGTTCACAGTCTAAAAAACATATTTCAAAGTAGCAATGTTTCTTCTTAGGGAGGATTTGCCTGAGAGAGATAGTGTGAGTCTATTTCACCACATGCATTCTTAGATTAGTAGTGCATTTTACCCTAGGATTTCTCATTAGAGTCTGGAATTCTTGAAGTACCGGTGTTTATTCTTAGGTCCATTGAACAGCCTACATGTAAAGATTGCTGAAAATAGATGTTTCTTACAGCAGAGTAGAATTGTAACCCGATTGCCCCTTAGTTGCTGTTTCCTGGACAGGTACAAAGAATTGGTTACCTCCTGATAGATGCATAGCAGCAAAAGTATTGTTACACTTTGATATGCCTTTGTAAGAAAACTTTCCATACATTCTCAAATTCTGCTTTCCTGGTTTTACTCCTGGAGAAGGATGCATGTCTCAAAAGGGTCTTGATTTATGTTTTACTACTCTCTTATGCAACGTTCTCCTTTTTTTTAATAGCATGTCTTAAGCACTTCCTATTTGTCAAACAGTGCTTCCTAAGTGCTGGGGTAGGTATAAATTAATTAGGTCAGACACACTCCTTGTTCCACATGGGGATCACAGTCTAAATAGGATGGAGAACAGATGTGTTGAGCCCACAATAAACTGCTTTATTAATGACTGTTTGTGATCCTGTGAACAACACCCATTATTGGGTAGGGACCGTCTCTTTATGTTGCCAACTTGTACTTCCCAAGCGCTTAATACAGTGCTTTCCACAAAGAAACCACTCAATAAATATGATTGAATGAATGAACAAGGGAGAGACTTTGTGAGGCCACTAATGGGCTTTACCTGAGGCAGAAGATGGGGGTGGAGCATGGAAGGAGGCAGGGCTTTCTCTCCCTGTTTTACCCAGTAATGGGCCTGGGCTAATGAATGACTGCTATGTAGAGCCTCAGCTGTTGCAGTTGCTTTGAATCTATGGGACACACACAAAGAAGCAGCACAGAGGAACACTGAGGCAAAGGAGTACGCTGGAGAAGCAAGAGCAATGGCACTTGGAAGCAGAAAGAAGAAGCATTGACAGAACAGGCTCCTTTGACCACAGACTGGTATTGGACTCTTGGTAGAGTGAGTGAGTGTATGTATGTATGTGTCATTCCCCTGCATGTGGGTAAAACTAAGTAAAAAACTTTACACAGTAACCTTGGTAATCAGAGGTGTGGTTTGACTTCTACATCATTATGCATCATCGAGGCTCTCCTGGTCCGGGATGGTCCTGGTTGATACAAACTGGGGGGCTTGTGACAATAATAATAACGATGGTATTTATTAAGTGCTTACTATGTGCAAATCACCATTCTAAGTGCTGGGGAGGTTACAAGGTGATCAGGTTGTCCCACGCAGGGCTCACAGTCTTAATCCCCATTTTACAGATGAGGTAACTGAGGCCCAGAGAAGTTGTGACTTGCCCAAAGTCACACAGCTGACAATTGGTGGAGCTGGGATTTGAACCCATGACCTCTGACTCCAAACCCGTGCTCTTTCCACTGAGCCATGCTGCTTCTCTGGGTTTCCCCATTTTGCAGTGGGGGAAACTGAGGCACAGAAAAGTGAAGTGACTTACCCAAGATTGTACAGCAAGCAATTGGCAGAACTATTAGAACCCAGGTCCCCTGACCTCCAGGCTTGTGCTCTTTCCACTAGGCCATGCTGCTTGTCTGGTATAATAATGTTCTGAATTATAACTGTGAAAGTATGGAAAGTGAAAATGCTAAATTCTGAAAAGAATAAAATGAAATGTTCTAACTATCTCTGAGTGTGCAGAATTCAGCAATGGTAGATCTTGCTACTATTAATTTCAGAAATTTTGCTTTTCTTCAAAGTCTGAACAGGGACCTTATCCAATGAATATGTTGTTGACCCTACCTCTACCCAGCCTTCATTTGAAGGTGGCAAAAATATTGATTGTGAAATCCTATCCACATGGGTGTGGAGATGAAAGGCCCAATTTATCAGTTACTTGCTTACTTCATCAGCAACACAACTTAATACTGACACTGAATTTTGCTACATAGGCTGTATGCTATCCAATGATGCACAAATAAAGAAAGAGGAAAATAGAATATCATCATCCATCAATCGTATTTATTGAGCATTTACTGTGTGCAGAGCACTGTACTAAGCGCTTGGGAAGTACAAGTTGGCAACATATAGAGACAGTCCCTACCCAACAGTGGGCTGACAGTCTAAAAGAGTGGTCTCACAGTCTAAAAGAATAGAAAAGTCTAAAAGAATATAAAACTAGCAGGGCTTCAATAAAATACAGGACATTTTGTGGCAACTATGTGACATAATGGACATTGGCCGTCTATTGGAGTGTTGCATTGCACAGCTTTGGAGACTTGGCCCTACTCCAGACTCTAGACTGCAAGGTCATTTTGGGCAGGAACACAATCCCAGCCCACAGTGAGTTTACAGCCTAGAGTGTAGAGTGTTATATTCTGTTCTCCCTAGCACTTAGGACAGTGCTCTACACACAGTATGTGCCCAATAAATATAACTGACTACAGAAGACACATCCAAATTCTTGAGCATTCCACCAGACCAAACTACAAACCACACTATAGCCAACATCAAGCAGCAGAGGTTCTAGAATGCAGTCAGCAGTACTGCATGGGGCATATGAGGAGAATGGATGGCAGCATGATGCAAAAGCAGCACCTGAAGAGGGACGTGACAAGTGGCTCAGTGGAAAGAGCACAGGCTTGGGTCATGGGTTCTAATCCCTGCTCTGCCACATGCCTGCTGTGTGACCTTAAGCAAGTCACTTCTCTGAGCTCAGTTACATCATCTGTAAAATAGAGATGAAGACTGTGAGCCCCACGTGGCACAACCTGATCACCTTGTATTTCCCCCAGTGTTTAGAACAGTGCTTCACGCATAGTAGGTGCTTAACAAATGCCATCATTGCTATTATTATTATTAAAAGGGTCACACCCTGCCAGCTGGAAGGACAGAATAGCAATTTAAAGTGAAGAACGTTCTCAAACAAATCACTTAGCAATGGAGAATTTGGAGAACAATTTGGAGACTCCTGTGAATGTGGGAGGCCTACATACTAGGGCAGAGGCAAGAGGAATTCCAATCAATCAATTGTTTTTATTGAGTGCTTACTGTGTGCAGAGCACTGTAGTAAGCACTTGGGGAAGTACAATTTAACAGAGTTGGTTGACAAGTTCCCTGCCCAGAGGAGTTTACAGTCTAGAGGGGAATCTAGACCTTAGGAAGCCTTCCCAGACTGAGCCCCCTCCTTCCTCTCCCCTCCTCCCCCACCCCATCCCCCCAGCCTTACCTCCTTCCCCTCCCCACAGCAGATGTGTATATGTTTGTACGTATTTATTACTCTATTTATTTAACTTGTACATATTTATTCTATTTTATTTTGTTAATATGTTTTGTTGTCTGTCTCCCCCTTCTAGACTGTGAGCCCACTGTTGGGTAGGGACCATCTCTATATGTTGCCAACTTGTACTTCCCAAGTGCTTAGTACAGTGCTCGGCACACAGTAAGTGCTCAATAAATATGATTGAATGAATGAATCTTCTCTATCTGTCTCCCTGTAGAGTTTACAGTCTTGAAGGGGGAGGCAAACATTAATATAAATAAATTGTGGATGTAGACATAAGTGATGTGGGACTGAAGGTGAGTAAATAACGGGTGCAAATGCCAAGGATGTTGTTCACACCACTACTTGCCATAGTCATTGCTGCTTTTATTGATGATTGACTATTGACTTTACTGCCTATTTTGCTTACCTTCCTATTCAAACCAACAGGTAACTGGGGTCCCAATGAGGACCAGAGCTTAGTGCAAACTTTACTGTCCCTATGGGGTAAACTTAGCTGTGGGGATCCATGTTCAAAATATTGGGGAGCTAGTCATGGAAATCAGCCTTTTCTGCTTCCCTCCCATATGGACACAATCCACTTCTGGATTAAGGTTGGTGATTGGTGGTTTCCCCAGACTGGCTTCTAACTGGTTTAGCAGAGACATACAAGATTTAATGATTCTAACTTATCTTGTCTCTGACAGAAGCAGGGTAAGGATGCTAAGGTTCCTTTTGGAAGAGGGAGTCATAACTCACAGCTCTCCCCATACCATGTCCCTAGCCCCACCACACTTGCTCAATGGTTTTGGTGGCCATAGTTGAAGTGTGCCTCTTTATCTATAAAAAAAAAAAGGAGTTTGAAACTATTTCCCACTCAGCCCCTGCCAGACTTTCTCTTGGTGCTTGGCAGAACAGGTCTGGTTAAATCTCCCATGAGACCAAAATACCTCTTACACCCACTTTCAGCATTGACAGCCATAAATTAATAATAATAATGATGGGGACACATTTTACCTTAAAGGAAATAACGATGATGCTAATAATAATAATGACAATATTTGTTGAGCACTTACTATGTGTTAAGCAATGTTAAAAGTGCTGGGGTAGATGCAGGTTACTTAGGTCAGACACAGTCCCTGTCCAACATGGAGCTCAGAGTATATGTAGGAGGGAGAACAGGTATTGAGCCCCTTTTAGACTGTGAGCCCACTGTTGGGTAGGGACTGTCTCTATATGTTGCCAACTTGTACTTCCCAAGAGCTTAGTACAGTGCTCTGCACACAGTAAGTGCTCAATAAATACGATTGATTTACTGTTGAGGCAACTGAGGCACAGAGAAGTTATCTACCCAAAGGCACACTGCAGGTAAGTGGCAGAGCCAAAATTAGAACCCAGGTTCTCTGATTCTCAGGCCTGGGCTCTTTCCACTAGGCTATGCTACTTTCCCATGGGATTGATGGAATTGGTGGTGGGGGCCAGTCTGCTGTGTCTATCTCATTGACAAATCCTTACCATCCCCAATTCCTCCATCCAACTGAATGAGTTGGGAGAGCTGTGATGGTCTCAGGATGAGCAACTCTAGGTGTCGTTATTGCCACCCAAAATCCAGCACTGGGGATTGAAGTGTGTACATGTGTGTGTATGTATGAGGAAGTGCCGTAACGTTACAAACTTCCGGAAATATATAAATTTTTTTTATAGATTTTGTCATGTCTGCTCCCATGTGAACAGTCTGTGCCCCATACTTAAGAAGACCCACCCCACCACTTTTTAGCCTTCAATAAAGTCTTGAGTGTCAGTAATTTTTATTTGTATTGTTTGTAAGAATAACTCTCGGCAATTGATCCATACTAACTTGTTTAATTTAGGAAATTAAATTTACCTAATTCAGCACTGAACCATTAAATAAATCCAGTCCTTACACTAGTTGTGTCTAGTTAATTTCAATTTATCAAAGCACAAGCCATAGCATTTGTCAAAAACTAACAAGAATAATACTTTAAGCTGTCATCAAGATGCCAGCCTATAGCCCAATGAGAAACAGAAGCAGGTTATGAATTTGAAAGGACAATTGAATGGGTTCAGCAATCTTTGTGGCAGAAAGAAGATAAAAGAAAAAAATCCAAAGAATGTAGAAAAATAGAAAACTGGAAGACATTTTTGAATGAGGGCATCTCACCTATTTCTGTTATTGTTCCCTATGGGTGTTATTGTTCTACTATATTGCAAGTTTTTGTCTGCCCCAGTGGAAAGGGATAAAGATCTGCCTTCAAGTTGAATATGAGTTTTAGCCTGACAGAATGGATATGTATTTTAAGAGAATTGTCTGCTCCTTAAAAAGGCCATGGAAGGGTCTGTGGAATTTTTGTGGAGTGAAGGGGATGGAAGCCAGATTGGAGGGGGTCAAGGAGAGAACTGGAGGAGAGGAAATGAAGATAGCAAGTGTGGATAGGAATGGTAAGAGGGAGATGGGGTGATAATTGGAGGGATCCATGGGGTCAAGGGAGGGTTGTTTTTTTTTAGGAGAGGGGAGACATGAGCATGTCTCATGTTTATGCATGTTAAGCATGTTTAAGTGCTTAGTGCAGTGCTCTGCACACAGTAAGCCCTCAATAAATACAGAATGCTACAGAACAGCATTGGTGGTATAGTGGTGAGCATAGCTGCTTGACAAGCAGTTGACCCGGGTTCAATTGCCGGCCAATGCCGAGATTTCATTTTCCCTTCTAGACTGTGAGCTCACTGTTGGGTAGGGACCATCTCTATATGTTCCCAACTTGTATTTCCCAAGCGCTTAGTACAGTGCTCTGCACACAGTAAGTGCTCAATAAATATGATTGTATGAATGAATGAATTACGATTGAATGAATAATAATAATGGCATTTATTAAGCACTTACTATGTGCAAGGCACTCTTCTAAGTGCTAGGGAGATTACAAGGCGATCAGGTTGTCCCACGGGGGGCTCACAGTCTTAATCCCCATTTTACAGAAGAGGTAACAGGCCCAGAGAAGTTAAGTGACTTGCCCAAAGTCACACAGCTGACAAGTGGTGGAGCTGGGTTTTGAACCCATGACCTCTGACTCCAAAGCCCGGGCTCTTTCACAGCATGTTTGAAGGTAGCAGGGGAAAAGGACTGGAAAGTGAACAGCTGAAGATGGTAGTCAGGGAGGGAAGAAGGGAGAGGGCACGTATGAAGGGATGGGATCAGAACTGCAGGTGGAGGGAGTGGATTTTGAGAGCAGGCAGGAGATTTCTTGATATACTGCTGGGAAAGATAGAAGATTTGAAGAAAGGGCAGGAGGAGAGAGGGACTGGAGAGGAGCAGGGGAGATTTTCGGGCGATTGTGCCTGATGGTTTCAATTTTCTCAAATACTTGTCCAGGTCATTAGGGTCAAGAGATAGGGGAAGTGGGATACAGGGGGCTTGAGGAGGGAGTTAAATGTATAAAACTGTTGGTGGGGGGGGAAATGGACACGTGAGTCAATAGGTTAGAGAAATAATTTTGCAGGGTAAAGGAGAGGGCAGGCAAGGATGAACTTAAAGTGGATGAGGTCAGCCTGATATCTGGATTTCTGCCAGCAGCAGTCTGAGGCTAATGTACAGGAGAAAAGGATGTGGACTGTGGAGTTGATCCAGGGCTGTAGGTTAGTGGTACAAGGTCAACGAAGAGTTAGGGGAGCAAGTGAGTTGAGATCAGAAGAGAGGGTAGGGACCGTCGCTATATGTTGCCAACTTGTACTTCCCAAGCGCTTAGTACAGTGCTCTGCACACAGTAAGCGCTCAATAAATATGATTGATTGAAAGTGTCAAATTGGTCATCAAAGGAAAGTAGTTTTGTTATAGGCTGGTACGTGACGACTTGAGAAAACTGGAAGGAGTCAAAAGATGGGAGGTCTCTCTGGGGGAACAGGACAGATTTGAACAGGAGGGATTTGTGGGGAGGACAAGGATGAGAGAGAAGACGGGGAGGAGCTTGTGATCAGAGGGATTTTTCAGTTGGTGAGGGCAGTAGATGTGTAGTAACTAGAGATGATATCGTGTGAATCCAAATGATTTGTGACAAGATATGTCTAAAAAAATAGTGGGCTTGCACTCTGTTATAGGATTCCTCTTGAGCAGGAATGCAATGATGCTCCATGAAAACTCTCCGGTGAACAGTATTTGGTTTTTATTGCTGTACCCTCAAGCATTCAGTATAGCACACAGTAGTTAACTCAATAAATGCTATTGAAGTTATGACCTTTTGATTCTTTCACAACTGAATTGAACAACATTTAAAATTATTGTTCAGTGATTATTTCATTCAATCCAATAATGATTCAGGGCACTTTATTTTTGCATTGTTTTAACTTTTAAATGCTCCTTTAATTAAAGCTGTGCTATACAATTATTTTATTACAATTGTAAAAGTTCATAAATATCTAGTAAGGAATTTCAAGAATTCAACTCTATTCAGCAATACTCAAGATTCTTATTAAGTGTACTTGTAAGTGGAGGTTTACAGCTGCACAAGAAAAACCTTTGGGGTGCTTTAAAATTCTATGAATCTTTGATGAAAGTGCGTTAATATTTCATTATTATTTCCTGGAAACCATACTATTCCAAATCTTCATTTCAAATGTTTTATTTCTGGTAATTATGAAATTCATAATTGCATTTTCCATTGCATCCCTTGGAAGATGTGACTATATGCATAAATGATGGTAGCAACCAATTTTATGCTTCTTTAATAATGTATTCCTAAATTTGGCTTCAAGGTAAGGAAAGCATTTACCTTATTGATCATAATGCATTAGGTACAACCTGGAAAGTGCTCAGCAGGTTGTATCCCATGCAATATTTCTGAATATTTAAAAAAGTATTATCAATTGTAGGTGCTTCCATCAACTTTTTTTCCTTTTTTAAAACCAGAAAATGGTGACAATTAATTCAGGTATTGTATCGTATATATGGACTTTTTCTATCTGAAGTGTTTTGTACATTCAGTAATTTATTTTGGCTTATATTCCAATCCATGCAGTTTATTAATAATAATAATTATGGTATTAAGTGCTTAGCTATGTGCCAAGCATTATTCTACGCACTGGGGCATATACAAGGTAATCAGGTTGGACACAGTCCCTGTCCCACATGGGGCTCACACTCTTAATCCCCATTTTACAGATGAAGGAACTGAGGTCCATCATCATCATCATCATCATCAATCGTATTTATTGAGTGCTTACTGTGTGCAGAGCAATGTACTAAGCGCTTGGGAAGTAAAAATTGGCAACATATAGAGACAGTCCCTACCCAACAGTGGGCTCACAGTCTAAAAGAGGGAGACAAAACCAAACATACTAACAAAATCAAATAAATAGAATAGATATGAACAACTAAAATAAATAAATAGAGTAATGAAGTGACTTGCCCAAGGTCCCACAGCAGACATGCGGCTTTTCTTTTAAGCAAATATGCAATCAATCTTTTTCCTGCACTTTCCTTCACCTTGTGAAGGTTAGATTTAAATAGATTATCAAATGGCATTTGAACCAGATTACCTAAAGTAGGCATCTTTAGACCATTGTCATTAGCTACATTCCAAATCCAGCAAACTGAATATGCCCAAATAGGTAAATTAGGTAGGTCACATAGCTTCAATTAATGAATAGCACTTATCGAGTAAACTATTGTGTGCAGTACACTCTATTGAATGCTTGGAGGGTAGAGCAAAAAAGCAAATAGTGCCCAAACTATATCTGATTGTATTTACCACCATTCCTGGCACCCCTATCTGTTCTTCCTTCACTGTGTTAAAGAATTCCACTTGCGGCCAGTTTATAAGACTTTTCTGACTAGCTACTCCCAATATGTCATGTTTTTTGTATTGGTCCAGGCCAATAGGATCTGAAACTTTATCAAAACTTTGTTAGAGATGGAATGAATGTTTCTGAAAAATCAAAATGAGTATCCAGGAGGTGTTTGGAGCCAGGGCCTTCCTCCTGACAGTATCCAAAACTCTGTTAAAAATTTATTAGAGAAGGAGAGAATGTGCATCCTTTCCAAGCATTGGCACCAAATTCCCTGCTATGGGAGGGGTTTGAAGCCAATCAATCAATCAATCAATCAATCGTATTTATTGAGCGCTTACTATGTGCAGAGCACTGTACTAAGCGCTTGGGAAGTACAAATTGGCAAGACAAGACAAATTGACAAGCCAGTGCCCCTGAACCTCAGCAGGAAGCTTTATTAAAATCCCTCTGTTCCCAGGTAACAGTGAAATGATACTGGGGGCACAGTAACTGAGAAACAGAGAGAATGTGTATGAAAAATCAAAATCAGTATCCTTCCCTGTCTCCAGCCCCACTGCCTCTGCTACCGGAGAGCTTTGGAACCACGGCTGTGTGGAAGAAAAACTTCACAGACTCTGTGTTATGTTTAAAAGGGTATGTCAGAAACAAGCTTATTAATACTAGCACTTCTTCCAGCACTAGTAGGGAGAGGCAGTTGAGCGGCAGAGATTCCCCTGCTAGTCAAGGCCATGTCAACTTCAAGCAGTACAGAGTTATTTTATATACCATTAGTGCAGCATTCATAACGATCAGAAGAATACAATATAGGAGAAATACTTTAGGATAGAAAGCAGTAAGTCCTTTGAGTGTTATCCATGCAGCCCTGGATCTGCTTTGTTCTGGGTAATCTGATACTACTAATAGGCAGGACCAGGGGTCTTGAATAATTCAAGGAAATAGTTTCATCTTGTCTCAAATCGAACTTGGCTGCTCGATTCGAGTCATTCAGTTCATCCATCTATTTGACTCCATCGAATAGCTAGGCTTGGCTTGAGTAGATCAGGTCATCAGGCACTCCCAGTGTGGTCAAGCAAGCGTAGGACTGATGCAATTCAAAGGGGAAAAGGTCAGAGAAAAAGGAGGTGACAAATGCAGAGCCTTGACAGTTGTGCTTCCCCAGTTGCCACTTCTCCATGCCCATAGCTACATTGGCTCCGTGAGGTGCAGAGCCATGAGCGGGGGATAGAGGAGGAGGCAGACAGGGCTCAAAAGGGTAGAAGACAGGCTCAGCAACATTGGGGAGTTTATTTTTAATTTGCAAATAAAAAGAATACCTGCTGCCACCTCCCCACAGCCAGTCATTTCAACAGGTGAGGTAGCCCCAGTTTTAGAGGATTGATTTTTCATGTAGGGCAGCAGTCATGGCAGCTGTCCTGCTCCCTCCTCTCCCCTCCCCAGCCCCAAGAGCAGCAGTAGTGGCAGGAGCAGCTTTCCATAATTGGCCAGAAGACTCCCAGCTGCTGCATCACAGACCGGGATCCCCTCTGCTGTAAGGGTCTGCTCCAAGTTCATCCATACGCATTTCGGTTTAGGAGGAAACAGCACTTGCTCCTGTGATCACCCTGCATTCCTTCCTCTCCAGCCTCATGAAAAAATCACTCGTCTCTCTTCCCCAGCTCCTCCCCTTTGCTGTACAGTTGGAGAAGCAATTGGAGAAGCAACGTGGCCTAGTGGAAGGGACACAGGTTTGGGAGTCAGAGGTCATGAGTTCTAATTCCTGCTCTGCCACTTGTCAGCTGTGTGACTTTGGGCAAATCACTTAACTTCTCTGGGCCTCAGTTACCTCATCTGTAAAATGGGGATTGAGCCTGTGAGCCCCACATGGGACAACCTGATAACCTTGTATCTACCCCAGTGCTCAGAACAGTGCTTTGCATATAGTAAGTACTTAATAAATACCATCGTTATTATTATTATTATTATGATTACAGTTAGGGTTACCTATTCATTGTGAGACAGATTGTCCCAAAGACATGTGACACAACTGCCTGAAATATTATTTTGAAGGATTTTTCCTGAAGAATTTGTGCAATATTGAAAAATGTGCTGCCCTGTCATGGAACTGCTTAAAGTTCTCTAGGTGATCTCAACAAAAACTCCTGCTTCAACCTAATTTCTGAGCCTAGCAAGCCATCAGTCTTTGTTACAATCTACATGTATTTAGCAATAATAATAATAATGGTGGTATATGTTAAGCACTTACTATGCAAAGCACTGTTCTAAGAGCTTGGAAGGTACAAGGTAATCAGGTTGTCCCACGGGGGGCTCACTGTCTTAATCCCCATTTTACAGATGAGGGAACTGAGGCCCAAAGAAGTTAAGTGGCTTGCCTAAGGTCACACAGCTGACAAGTGGTGGAGTGGTGATTCAAACCCGTTACCTCTGACTCCCAAGCCTGGGCTCTTTCCATTGAGCCACGCAGTAATCTCTTTTGATTAGTTGTAAACTAGACATGTGTACATGTCTCCCCCATTAGAATATAAGCTCCTTATGGAGAGGAAACATCCCACTTCTTTTTTCTGTACTTTAAGTGCCTTTTAAAGTACTCTGCACCAAGTAGAAACACAATAAATCCTGTTGCTGCTACTACTAGCTGTACCATAGGTTCAATTTATTTATAAATTTCCATTCAGTTGAGAGGTATGTTCACAAAATCTAATAAAAAAACCTTTCTTTGGAAGCCATTTAAATAGCAGCTTTGTCTTTAAAAAAAAGCATTGGAGAAATGTAGACTATCAAGCACTTTACTACCAAATGCTTCTGTCCCCACTGTGGAAAACTGATGCAACAGAGGCTGTGATATATATATATATATTTTTTTCTTTTGAATGCCCAGTCCTGCCTGTGTCAACCCAGCTTTAGTTATTAGTACTGAGGAGGTAAATTATGAAAGAAGCAACTCTAGAAGAGCAGAGGAAGAAAACCCACTGGAAAAGCAAACAAGGAGAGAAGAGCTGAGGTAGGAACGTGTCTACCAACTTTGCTATATTGTATTCTCCCAAGTGCTCAGGACCCAGTAAACACTCAATACATGCAATTGATTAATTGATTGAAGTAGGAGTTGGGAAGGTTGTCAGCCAAGCGATCATCAAGGAAGAAGGGACATATAAGGAGAAAAGAGAGATAATAAAAGAAGAGTCCAGACAGAATCTCTGAGAACATAAACTAGATCTCTCCAGAATTTCTGAATGGTAGACTCACCTCCCGACAACTCCCCTTAGCTGTCAGAGGGAATCAGATCCTCAAAATGCTAGTAATGGGAAGTTACCAATGGAAGTTCTTCAATGACAAGGCTTATGTCTACTAATTCTAGTGTACTCTTCCAAGTGCCTAGTACAGTAATCTGTACAGAGTAAGTGTGCAAGGAATACTATTGAATAATTTGGGAAGAGATACCAATAGAGGCAGAGTTCAGGCTGGAGGGAGCACCTACATGGTCATTTCAAAGAGTTTGAAGCAGGAGGGGGTTGTAACTAGTAGTTTATGATACTATTAATCTTATTAATGACAATCACTATGATATTTAGTAATGTTACAAGCCCCAAGTTCATACCAACTATTTCCTTCCAGGACAGGGGGAAGACTTGGTGACATGTAGCAGAGTCAAACCACACCTCTGCTCACCAAGGTTGCTGTGGAAAGTGTTTTACTTAGTTTACCAGCGTGCAAGGGTGGTACACATACACACAATCATTCACTCCACCAAGGGTCCAATACCAGTCTGCTGGTCAAGGGAGCCTCTTCTGCCAATGCTGCTTCTTTCTACTTCCAAGTGTTGTTGCTTTCTGCTGCCCTCTGCTTCAGGTGCTTCACTGCTGCCTTTTGTGTGTCCCCTGTGTTCCTCAGAGTATCTCCTCACTATTCAAAGCGACTGTTTTTTATCTACCTTAGGTGTTCCAGCTATGGCTCTATGTGGCAGTCATTGGTCCAGGCCCATTTCTGGGTAGAATAGGGAATGCTTGGCTCAGCGCTTAATAAATGCTATTATCGTTATTATTTCCCAAGCACTTAGCACAGTGCTCTGCACGCAGTAAGCGCTCCATAAATACGACTGAATGATTGCGTGACTGATTCTTGCTATTTCGGGTCAAAATATGTTTTGGTGGCAGATTGCATTGAGGAAAATAGGAGCGTCCGTGGGAACCGGATTGGGGTCTGGCCATCTCTATTTCCCCACCCCTATACACAGTAAGAGATGGCTGCTAATACTGACATCTCTCTAGATTGTGTGATCCTCTTTAGACTGTAAGCTCCTTGGGGACAGTGAAAATACCTTTCAATTCTGCTGTATTGTAATAATAATTGTGGTATTTATTTTGCACTTACTATGTGCCAAGCACTGTAATAGGCACCTGGGTAGATAAATGATAATCGGATTTGTTACTCTATTTTACTTGTACATATTTACTATTCTGTTCATTTTGTTAATTATGTGCATGCAGCTTTAATTCTATTTGTTCTGACAATTTTGACACCTCTCTCCATGTTTTGTTTTGTTGTCTTTCTCCCCCTTCTAGACTGTGAGCCCGTTGTTGGGTAGGGACCGTCTCTATGTGTTGCCGACTTGTACTTCCCAAGCACATAGTACAGTGCTCTGCAAATAGTAAGCGCTCAATAAGTATGATTGAGTGAATGAAAAACCACACCTTTCTCCATGCTCTGCCCCCAGAGGCCAGCAATTACCTGCCCTCAAGTAGAGCCCATCAGTGCCTTTGCAGTCTCTTCCTTCTTGTTGTATGTGGGATCACAAACAGCCACTAGCAAGGCAGCTTGTGGGCTCATCACAATTAAGATAGTAATACATGATAATAATAGTAGCTAGTGATTATTAGGCATTTATTAAGCCCTAAGATAGTAAAAACTGGACTCCATCCCTGGCCCTCAAAGGGCTTAAAATCTTAGAATAAGGTAGGAGATGGAGATTGGTGCGAAAAAGTTGAAACAGTTATTTTTTAAAAAATCAGATAAGACATCAATGTGTCAATCAAGAGGTATCAAGATGTGGCTAGGGGGCACAATGGATTTGAAGTGATTTTTTTCCAGTGATATGGGTGGAGAGGGGTGAGCTGATGATTAGGGCTGTGGAATGATGATCTGTCATTCATTCAGTCATATTTATTGAGCACTTACTGTGTGCAGAACACTGTACTAAGCACTTGGGAAAGTACAATGCAACAATAAAAGAATTGATAGTTATTTATATTAGAATGTCTCCCCCCTTTAAACAGTAGGCTCACTGTGGGCAAGACTGTGAGCCCATCTTCTAGACTGTGAGCCCATTGTTGGGTAGGGACCGTCTCTGTATGTTGCCAACTTGTACTTCCCAAGTGCTTAGTACAGTGCTTTGCACACAGTAAGTGCTCAATATGATTGAATGAATGAAAGGTAGCATTTCGACTAAGCTACTGTATTGTACTCTCCGTGTGCCTGGGAAAGCAGGACAGAGGGAGAGCTCATGTTGTGGATCCTTAATGGACGCATAGCATGGGACAGTAATTTCTGGATAAGCAGAAAACCTGTTTCCCTTTCTTCTATTTGCTGCCCCTGAGGAACAGTAAAATACAATATTTCATTTTGGGTTTTTTGGGGGTTTTTGTTGTTTTTCCCCAGGCAACAAAGTCGTTACTCAATCAAAGTCTGCCAGTCTTTGTATTATTAATATTGATGAACTAAAGAGAAACTTCCAACTATAAATGCAAATTTTAAAAATGCCATCTATTGGAGAAAGTTGCATTTTAAACTGAGTTCAAGCTATTAATAATTTTCTTATATTCTTCTTTAAAGTGCTATATTGAGGGAGATTCTGCTTTCTGCCAAATTACACAGAAGTCCAGGGCCTCCTGCTCTTGCTATTACAATGCACATGATTGTTAATATAAAGAATTGGCTTGGCTCACACAATGTTCCTAAAAGTGCAATTTTTCCTTTCAGTAAGTGGATTGTGTTCTATGAGCAAAGGACCAGTTGTGTCCAATATAATTTCAGTTGTCTTTCATTATGTGACAATAGCCCCTAAAATTGAGATAAAGCAGTTTAATAATTTGATGGGAAAAATATTTTAAAACCTAGTGGTATGAAATGAGCTCCTATTGCTATTTCTATTTGCTTTTTATGGTTTTCATTACACCTACTGAAATGCTAGCAGATTTCAATGCTATCATCTTTGGCAATACTGCTAAAAGTAACAGAGCTTACTGCTAAAAGTAACAGGGTCAGAGAGGCTCTCTATAGATAAGTTGAGAACTTTATTCTGTCGATTTTAACTTTAATGTCTTTATTGATAGAAGAATGTTTAACTGAATATGTCAGATATTTAATTATTACTATTGTCAACTTTAGAAGACTGATGGTCATAGACCTTTCACAGTTAAATAGGAAGTTGAGGCAATTTTCTGGATATTCTAAAATATCCTTCATTTACTGTATCAGTTGGAAAATGTCTTCCTTATCCGTCTGCTTCAGTGCATAATTTCTAACATTGCCTTATGATTTATGATTTTTTTTTCTAATTTTCAGCCTTGCTTAGCTATTCCATCATCTTGAAAAATACATGTTTAATGATTGGCAAGAAATGCATGGATTACATGATGTTAGGTTTACCTGGTAGGCTTCATTTATTATATATACCCAGTACCTAGTGAATTATTCACACAACCGTGTTCACCCACAACACAAACCTTAATGCTGTGAATCAAATTCTGCTATGTAGGCATGACATTAGCCAATGATGCATGGATTAAACAAAGAAATGGAAAAGAGAATTAAAAAGGTCAGCAATATCATTTGGAAAGTAGTGTGGTAGTTACCTTGAGCAAGTCATGTCACTTCTCTGTGCCTCAGTTATCTCATCTGTAAAATGGGAATTGAGACCGTGAGCGCTATGTGGGCAGCGACTATGTGAAACTCAATTTGCTTGTCTCAGCCCCAGTGCTTGGTACAGTGCCTGACACATAGTAGCGCATAACAAATGTCATTATTATTATTATCTACTGTGAGCTGACTCTTAGAACACTGTACTAAGCTCTTGGGAGAGAACAATAATATAGAGATGGTAGACATAATCCCTGCCCACAAGGATCATACCGTTTAGAAGGTAAAAGACAGACAATAAAAATAAATTCCCTCCGGACTGTAAGCACCTTGTGAGCAGTAAACTTTCTACCAACTCTGTTATAGTGTACTCTCCCAAGCACTTAGTACAGTGCTCTGCATATGGTAAGCACTCAATAAATATGATTGATTACAGATGGAGGAAATGCCAGGGTAGGAGGATTTGTACATAAGTGCTTTGTGCTGAGGATAGGGTATTTAAGGGGAACAGATCAGGGGACATAGATGATAAAGAGGGAATAATAGGAAGGGAAAATGAGGGTTTAGGGAAGGCCTCTTGAAGATGTTTTGATTTCAGGATGGCTATGAAGGTGGGGAAAGTGGTTGTCTGACCACTCTGGAGGGAGTTCCAGACCTGAGAGAGGAGATGGGCAAGGGTTGGTGGCGAGATAGATGAGATCAAGATTCAGTGAGTAGGTTGACATTAGAGGAGTGAAGTGAGTGGGATGAGCTCAGGGAGATAAAGCCAGAGGTGAGGCGATGACTGAATATATTACAGCTGAGTGTAAAGGATTCCTGATTAATGCTGAATTGGATAGGTAGTCATTGGAGGTTTGGGGAGTGGGATGGCATGGAATTAACTTTTTTTCAGAAAAAAATGATACAGGCAGCAGTGTGAAGAGTGGAGAAATAGGAGACAGCCAGTTCAGTGAGGAGGCTGACACAGAAGTCAGGATATGATATGATCCTGAATACTTATCAGGATATGATAAGTCCTTAGATCAGCTTTGTAGTAGTTTGAATGGGGAGGACAGAGAAAGAATGACATTTAGAAGATCCTAGATGATTTTTAAAATAATGATTTTCAGGAATAAGCAGTGGACATATCTGAATAATTTTGTTTTTGCAAATTAACAATATGTGCCTTTAATTGTTTTGTTTCTCAAACCAAAAAAATGGAATGTATGAGTGCTTACTGTCGTGAGCACTTAATGCTTGGGAGAACAAGTTGGTAGACAAAAATCTCTGTGCTTTAGTGGCTTACAGTATAATGGAGGAGACAAGCGTTACAATAAATTACAGATAAGGGAAGCAGCAAAATAATATAATAATATAATGATTTATACATAAAAGCTGCAGTGCTGGACCAGAGATGTGTGTCAGAGTCATTAAGAGCTACAGACACAGGTGTAAAGATGATACTTGAGGGAAGGAAAATGCAGGTGGAGAGGGAGACATGAGAGATTAGCCAGAAGGGAGGGCTTCTTGGAGGAGATTTTATTTTAGTAGGCTTTGAAGGTGGGAAAAGTGGTGGTGTGTCAGATATGAAAGGGGAAAGAGTTCCAGGTAGGAAGGGAAACATAACCAAGGGGTGAATGATGAGGGAGATGATATAGATATATTATAAATAGAATGGCTGAATGAGTGCCTTAATATTGCTGGTGAGGAGCTTATATTTCATGTGAAAACTGTTGGGAAACATTTGAGATTTTTGAGATGAGTGATGTGTATAAAACTTTTTTTTTGTTTTTTAAATTAATCTGGGCAGCAGAGTGAAATATCATCAATCGTATTTATTGAGTGCTTACTATGTGCAGAGCACTGTACTAAGCGCTTGGGAAGTACAAATTGGCAACATATACAGTCCCTACCCAACAGTGGGCTCACGGTCTAAAAGATGGACTAAAAGATGAAATATGGACTGTGATGGGGAGAAGAGCTGGAGGCAAGGAGGTGGTCAGTGAAGAGTTTGATGCAGTTCACAAGAAGAGATATGACAAAGTACTTGGACCAACGTGATAGCAGTTAGCATAGAATGGAAGGGGCAGATTCTAGAGGTGCTGTGCAGCAGTGTGGTGTAATAGAGCACAAGCCTGGGAATCAGAAGGTCATAGATTCTAATCCCAGCTCTGCCACTTGCTTGCAGTGTGACCTTGGGCAAGTCACTTCCCTGTGCCTCAATTCACATCTGTAAAATGGGGATTGAGACTATGAGCCCCATATGGGACAGGGGCTGTGTCCAACCCGAATTGCTTGTTTCCACCCCAGCGCTTAGTATAGAGCCTGGTTTATAGTAAGTGCTTAACAAATACTGCTATTATAATTACGGCAGGAGTTGGTGACAGACCTAACATGTGGTTTGAATGAGAGAGTTGTCAAGGACAATGCCACAGTTGTAGGCTTTTAAGATAAGGAGATGAAGGTGTGTTGTCAACAAAGTGAAGTCAAGAGGAAGATGTCTGTGCATATATTTCATATTAATAATAATAATAAGTTTGGTATTTAAGTGCTTACTGTGTGCCAGGCACTGTACTGCCAGGATGTAGCCAGGCTGGGGTGGATACAAGCAAATTGGGTTGGATTTAGTCCCTGTCCTATATGGGGCTCCTAGTCTCGATCCCCATTTTACAGATGAGGTAATTGAGGCCCAGAGAAGTGAAGTGACTTACCCAAGGTCACACAGCAGACAAGTCGGAAGCTGGGAACCCACAACCCTGTGACTCACAAACCTATGCTCTATTCACTATGCCCTGCTGTTTCTCTGTAATAGTCTCTCTCCATATCCTTTTACTCTGTCATTCTATATTGATATGTATATAAAAAGACAGAGAATGAGAAAGAAAAAGAATGAGATAGTGGTGGATATACTCAGAAGCATATTTATAAAAATTTCAAAATATGGATAACAGTATACCGAGCTCCGATCCAAGTTGACAATCAGTCAACTCTTGTGATGTCTCAAACTAACAGTGTTATCACTGTGTTGTAGAAGTTTCAGCAATTTTACGTCATGATATCCTTCACAAACCTTAAGGAAATTTCATAGCTACACTATGAAATTGACCAATAAAGGTGGTAACACTGAGCATTATGCTATACTCCAAGATCACTAAAATAATAATGGTATTTATTAAGCACTATGTGCTTAACAAATATAAGCACTGTTAAATATAATATATATAATATATGTTATAATAAAATATAATAATTTAATACACATCTATAATGATATCATTTAATATATGACATATAATAATATATAATATTGCCATAATAATGCATAATGATATAATATATTGTAATATAATATAATGTATTATATATAATATATAATATAAGCACTGTTCTAAGCACTGGAGTAAATACAAGGTAATTAACCTGCCCCACGTGGGGCTTACAGTCTTAAACCCCATTTTATAAATGAGGTAGCTGAGGCACAGAGAAGTTGTGACTTGCCTAAAGTCACACAGCTGCTAAGTGGCGGAGCCAGGATTAGAACCCATGACCTCTGACTCCCAAGCCCATGCTCTTTCCACTACGTCACGCTGCTTCGATAATGATGGTATTTGTTAAGCGCTTACTGTATGCAGAAAGCTGCAGCAAGCGATAAGGAGAGTTAATAATAATAATGATGGTATTTGTTAAGCATTTACTGTGTGCCAAGCACTGTTCTAAGCACTAAGGGGAGTTAATAATAATGATGGTATTTGTTAAACGCTTACTATGTGCCAAGCACTGTTCTAAGCACTGGGGTAGATACAAGGTAATGAGGTTGTCCCATTCGGGCTCACAGCCTTCATTGCCATTTTACAGGTGAGGGAACTGAGACACACAGAAGTGAAATTACTAGCCCGAAGTCACACAGCTGACAAATGGCTGAATGGGATTAGAACCCATGACCTCTGACTCCCAAGCCCGGGCTCCAGGTGCCACAATACAATCTGCTACCACCCTCAGTGAGGTGCGGCATGGAATCAACAGCTCACTCCAAGTAAGGCATCTTTCACCCCGCTCCCTCTTGGGAGGGCTCAACACATGGCCACTGATTCAGGTATTAAGCAGTCCAAGTACTGAGTGCGGGCCTAGAGAAGCAGCTTGGCTCGGCGAAAAGAGGTCAAAGGTCACGGGTTCAAATGTCTGCTCCGCCAATTGTCAGCTGGGTGACTTTGGGCAAGTCACTTAACTTCTCTGTGCTTCAGTTACCTCATCTGTAAAATGGGATTAAGACTGTGAGCCCTATGTGGGACAACCTGATCACCTTGTATCCTCCCCAGCACTTAGAACAGTGATTTCACTCATTCATTCAATTGTATTGAGCGCTTACTGTGTGCAGAGCACTGTACTAAGTGCTTGGGAAGTACAGGTTGGCAACATATAGAGACGGTCCCTACCCAACAGTGGACTCACAGTCTAGAAGGGGGAGACAGAGAACAAAACAAAACATATTAACAAAATAAAATAAATAGAATATGTACAAGTAAAATAGAGTAATAAATATGTACAAACATATATACATATATACAGGTGCTGTGGGGAAGAGAAGGAGGTGAGACGGTGGGGATGGAGAGGGGGAGGAGGGGGAGCAAGCACATAGTAAGCGCTCAACAAATACCATCATTATTATTTTATGGGTGGGGTTTCAACACGTCCAATCAACTCCCCTTGGCCTTCCTGAAGATGCTTCCACGGGAGTGAAACTTCAGTAGTTCCTGTGGCTTTGGTCGGGTCCCATGGCTTCTATTTGGTGGTCGACCGGGAAGCTGGCATTTCTTGGTCTCCAATGGTGCTCGTTCATCACCCTTAATCCCTCCTCCAACAGTCTGTTGATCTCCACCTTGTGGCCTGATCACCTTGGAGCCATGTGGCCCATGGAGGTAGGGGATCGGGGGATCCCCAAAATGCCAAGGTGCTGGAGAAACTCAGGGCAACAGGATCAGTCACAAGCTGGGATAGGGTGTGGGTTTGAGGTGTCTTGTGGCAGTTTTGAAGCCGGTGTGGGCTGCACTCTGGGAAGTGGAGGGTGGTCCTAGGTTGCTGGAGCCGGTCAGACAGTGGAACTGGGCCCCAAAATTGGTTGGGAGAGGCGGTGTCGCATACAAGCATGGAGACACCTGCTGAACACCGCGAAGATGCTCCAAAGCAGCGGCGGCGGCTCGGACCCTCAGCGTGCACCGTAGGCAAGAGGGTATACAGGAACGGGAGGAATGGCTTCAGCAGGCTGGAGCCCCCGTCTGCGCACTGCGTGGCCTCCTTGGACTACAGGGACAACAATGCATTTTGAATCTTCCCACAACACAGAGCTCAAACCAGACTGAGGTTTGGAGATGAGGAGGGGAAAAAGCAGGGGGAAAAATAGCCAAGGCAGCCTGGGGACACCTGGGTTCACCTCTCTGCCTCAGACCTCGAGCCTAGGAAAGGCAAGGAGAACACAGTGTAGCATCCGGTGAATTCAGGCCTCTTGGCTTATTTGTTGAGTAGCTAGAGAGAAATTCAGCACATAAACTTAGTTACCATATGAGGAGATTTACTTTTTATTGGAGGCAATGTATGTCAGTTGCTAAGTGAGTCAGGAAAGAAGCCAAGGGCTGTAGACCTTCATCCTGAATTTAAGTGTCACTGATGACCTCCCAAGGTCTCAATTACCCAGATGATCGTGAGACATGCAGTCCATTTAGCATCTCTGCACTGTATTCACGGTGTGGACAGGTATGTTTTCTGGTTTATTGTTAGGTTGTATGCTACCAGGTGTTTAGTACAGTGTCCTGCATACAGTAAGAACTGAGTAAATATGATTGATCTGGGAAATATGGTTCTGAGGAAAAGAACTACTAAATAAGTTATCTTCCTCAGGAAGCAGTGTGACCTAATGGAAAGAGCCTGAGAACGGGAGTCAGACGACGTGGGTTCTAATCACAGGTCTGCCACTTTTCTGCTGAGTGACGTTGGGCCAGGCATTTCTCTCTGCCTCAATTTCTTCCTTTGCAAAATGTGGATTAAAACCTACTGCCTCTTTCTTACTTGAACAATTTCTATCTCCAACTTGAAAGCCTTACTGAAGTACATTTCCTCCAAGATGTCTTCCCTGACTAAGCCCTCATTTCCTCTTCTCCCTCTCCCTTCTGTGTCATCCTTGAACTTGGATTTGCTCCTTTTCTTCACTCCTCCCTCATCCCCGCAGCACTTATCCACTTATCTGCAATTTATTTATATTAATGTCTATCTCCCTTCTAGACCATAAGCTGTTTGTGGGCAGATATTGTATATGTTATATTGTATTCTCCCAAGTGCTTAGTACAGTGCTTTGCACATAGCAAGTACTCAGTACATATGATTGATTGATTGACTGTTAGCCCCTTTGTGGAATTCTTTCATTCATTCAATCATATTTATTGAGCACTTACTGTGTTCAGAGCACTGTACTAAGCGCTTGGGAAGTACAAACGGTCCCTACCCAACAACGGGCTCACAGTCTAGAAAGGGGAGACTGACACCTGCCTACATGTTTTGTTTTGTTGTCTAAATCGTCAGAACAAATAGAATTAAAGCTATATGCACATCATTAACAAAATAGAATAGTAAATATGTACAAGTAAAATAGAGTAATAAATCTGTACAAATTTATACAAGTGCTGTGGGGAGGGGAAGGGGGTAGGGTGGGGGAGATGGGGAGGAGGAGAGAAAAAAGGGGGGCTCAATCTGGGAAGGCCTCCTGGAGGAGGTGAGCTCTCAGTAGGGCTTTGAAGGAAGGAAGAGAACTAGTTTGGCGGATGTGTGGAACGAGGGCATTCCAGGCCAGGGGAAGGACGTGGGCCGGGGGTCGATGGTGGGATAGGCAAGAACGAGTTAGTGAGTAGGTTAGTGGCAGAGCAGCAGAGGGTGCGGGCAGGGCTGTAGAATGAGAGAAAGGAGGTGAGGTAGGAGGGGGCGAGGGGTTGGAGAGCCTTGATAGCTCAATATTCCACACTGGTTTGGAAGTGATTGTTTCTCCCATCAGGAATGACTGAAGAACCTTGGGCCTCGGACCACAGGACCTAGAGCCTGCATGAAGCAATTGACTATAGAATCAATGATTGTGACAGCATTCACACTCTTTTAACCCTGCCAGTTGTGTTCCCGCTGGGACACGGAATGTCTTGAATAAGTAGGTCGGCAGGAGCACAACATATGATAAGGGTTTTTTTTTCTCTTTTTCTTTTATGTGCAGGACCCCTCATTGGCAAAGGGTTTGCAGCTTGGTGCAGATGCTGTGCCATTCTCCCCCTTCTAGACTGTGATCCCGTTGTTGGGTAAGGACTGTCTCTATATGTTGCCAACTTGTACTACCCAAGCACTTAGTAAAGTGCTCTGCACACAGTAAGTGCTCAATAAATATGATTGAATGAATGAATAGTGCCATAACTCAGCAAGTGCTGCCTTGATAGTCTTCCCCACCTACATTAGCTAGCAATTTTTCAGGATTCTTTCTGGAACAGTTACTGTGTCCAACCTGATTGTCTTGTATCTATTCAACACTTATTTCACTGTGCGACACAGAGTAAGTGCTTAACAAATACCAAAGAATAATTATCATTACTAATTTACTACCATCCCTTCAGTTGTAAACTCCACCTCCAAAGTGGGTCTGAATATTTCAAAAACCATAGTCTGTCAACAAAATTGCTAAAACCTATTACTCATTAATTATTATCTTAAAATGCTTTTTGTCTTTTGGAGAATTCAAGATGGAACTTATTTCTTGTTGAAGAACCTAATTACAGAACGATTTTGCATTTTTCTCAAGGTTATAATTAGGACACATTAAATACCCAGAAGGTTCAGAACAGTGAGAATCAAAAGGTGACAAAGTCATCTGTAAATGCACAGTAGCACAGCTATCAAAAATATTAAGTGAAAGTAAAATTATTTTTAAATCAATTGAAAATCTTTTTGGAAGTCAGTGTATGATAATAAACACAGAAACATAGCTATTAATAAGATTGCATTTGGCATGGGAAATTCTAGAATGACATTTAGCCTTGAAACCTATTAATTTTTTTTCATATTGTCCAAAATATTCACAATTAAGGATAAAGGAAAAAACCCAGAAGATGTATTTTTCAAATATCTGAAAAAAATATGTATTATCAAATTGACTGTATAACCTCATTACCTCATTGTTTCTCTGTACTTTTCTAGATTGTAATGGGTAGTCAGTATTCACTGAGCAAGATCTAGAGAGCTATGCTAAGCATTACACTGAATATACTTACTGCCTCACTGTGGGTGTTATTTTTTTCAAATATTTTTCACAGAAATAGAATGTAATTTTCCATTTTTTTAAAGGATATATTTTAGACAGATTAGAGGGTCTAGAAACCCTCAATACCTTACTACAATTTCTCTACTATGGCCACCTCCCGGCAAATAAAATTCAACATGGGAACTTGTAGAGGAGAGTTTCAGGATCCCTCAGGAAAGACTGTTACCAACTACAGCTTTGGAGAAGAAGTGTGGCTAAGTGGAAAGAGCACAGGCTTTGGAGTCAGAGGTCATGGGTTCAAATCCCGGCTCTGCCACTTGTCAGCTGTGTGATTTTGGGCAAGTCACTTCACTTCTCTGGGCCTCAGTTACCTCATCTGTAAAATGGGGATTAAGACTGTGAGCCCCGCATGGGACAACTTGATCACCTTGTAACCTTCCCAGCACTTAGAACAGTACTTTGCACATAGTAAGCACTTAATGTCATTATTATAATTATTCCAGCACTTAGAACAGTGCTTGGCATATAGTAAATGCTTAACAAACACCAAAAAAGTCAATCCATCTTTGCAGTCATATAGAAGATAATAAGAATTTTGAATGGAGTGAATTATGCTGGACAGCAATTAGCATTTGGTTGTGTTGAAAGTTATTCACAGGAAACTGAAACATTAAGGGAGGCAGTAATTCAAAATAATGAGATTTACTGTTCAATAAACGCATTTTGTGAATTGTAGATAATAGTTTGCTAAGGAATACACTCTATGTGGTTTTGCCACCTTTCATCTCAGAAGAAAACGTACTGTGATTATAAAGTAATATGTTTATTTCTGCTAGTTAAATTTGTGCACAATAAGGCTCTATCTCCTTCAACTGATGACATCCTTGTGCCTTTGATAGAAGACATACTTCCTGTCACCAATGAACATATAATCTAGTGGAGGAGGCAGGCATTGAATAATTTACAAATAGGAGGAAAAAGTGTTAAAATAATAGTCTGTTAAATGATATGCATAAAAGTGTAATGGAAAGTAGCAATCAAAAGTTCAAAGGAAAATAAGTGCTGAAATGACTGTAGAGAGAATGTGACATGAAGAGAAGAAAATTTAAATGGGAGAAATCTCAATCAGTGGTCTTTATTGTTCACTTATTGCATGCAGAGTTCTGTACTGAACTGTTGGGCAAATACAATGCAATGGAGTTGATAGTTGTAAATCCCTGCCCACAAGGAGTTTACAGGGGAAATGACATCATTTAAAAAACATAAGGATAGGGGAATAGAGTGTGATTTAAGAAGGGTTTTAAAGATGGGAAAAGCTGTGATCTAGTGGATTCAGAGCAATTCAAAGAAGCAATGCATAGAGCATGGGCCTGAGGATCAGAAAGACCTGAGTCCTAACCCTGGCTCCACCACTTGTTTGCTCTGTTATCTTGGGCACTTAACTTCTCTGAGCCTCTGTTCCTTCATCTGTAAAATGGGGATAAAGACTGTGAGCCCCAGGTGAGACTGGGATGGGATCCAACCTGATTAGCTTTTATCTACCCCAACAGTATAGAGCCTGCCTGACACATGGTATGCACATAACAAATACATAACAAAAGAGGTAGTTCTAAGCAGGAGGAAAAGAATGAATTAGGGATTGGAGGTGAGAGAGGTGTTTTTTCAATGGTATTTTCATTCATTCAATCGTATTTATGGGCCCTTGCTGTGTACTAAGTGTTAGAAGCAGCACAGGCTTGAGAGTCAGAGGTTGTGAGTTCTAATCCCAGCTATGCCATTTATCAGCTGTGTGACATTGGGCAGGTCACTTAATTTATCTGTCTGTTACCTCATCTGTAAAATGGGGATTAAGACTGTGAGCCCCACATTGGACAATCTGATTACCTTATAATCACACCAGTGCTTAGAACCGTGCTTAGTAAAGCTTAACAAATGCCATTATTATTAATTAATTTATTCATTCATTCAATCGTATTTATTGAGCACTTACTGTGTGCAGAGCACTATACTAAGCACTTGGGAAGTACAAGTTGGCAATATATAGAGACGGTCCCTACCCAACAATGGGCTCACAGTCTAGAAGGGGGAGTCGGACAACAAAACAAAACATGTGGACAGGCGTCAAGTCATCAGAATAAATAGAAGTTATTATTATTATATAACAATTATTATATGATAATGTATTATTATTAGATAACAATAAGCAAATACATTCCCTGCCCACAATGAGCTTACAATCTAGAGATGATCTTACAGTATATAGTCTATTATTTAAGTGCTTACAATGTGCCAAGCACTATTCTATGCATTGGAGTAGACACAGGCTTATTAGGTTGGACACAGTCCCTATGCCGCATAGGGCTCACAGTTTTAATCCCCATTTTAGAGATGAGCTAACCGAGAAAAATAGAAGTATAGGGACTTGCCCAGGGTCAAAAAGCAGACAAGAGGAGGAGTCAGGATTAGAAAAGTTGACAATGAAGTCCAGGGAGAAGGTGAGTGTGGGTGTAATGTAAAGTCAGAATTAAGAGTCAGAGAAGAGACTGGGCCCGCAAGATGGACAGAGGTGATTGGGCCTACATTTCTATTTGATGTGAAAAAGAATAGGTAAACACTGGAGGCTTTTGAGGAGAGGGGAGATGTTTAAGAAAGATGATTCAAGCAGCAGAATGAAGTATAGAATGGAGAGAGGAGAACGTGAAGGCAAAGAGAGAGTAAGGAGGCTGAGGCAGTGGTGATCAAATCAGGATGTAGCCAGTTCCTGGACCAGGGCGATCACCATTTGGATGGAGAAGCTAGACCTAACCATGAAATATTGTGAGGTACAGAAAAGAGGGGTATATTGGCTAAATTACATATGATTGGATAATTAGTGGGTCTGGGCACCCTTCTCTGATTTATGGCACTTCATGAGCTGTGTCTGATCAGTTTTTTTTGCTGACAGGATCTGATTGATTGGAATATCTGCCACTCAGTCTGCTCAATTGGGATCAAATTTTTTTCTCTCCCATTGCTGCTTGCAAGGTGTCCCAAGGAAAAGAAGCAGAACCAAAAAACTTTAAAGGTTGCAGGAAGAAATTTCAGGCCAGTGACTTTTATTTCCTATAGAACACCAACCTTTTTTCTCATGAGAATTCTGAAGAAATTCATGAGCATCCAACACAAATGTAAACTTGCCCTAGGGGCCTCAAAACAACCCTCCAGGTTATTCTGCCAAGTCATTCGTTAGTGGAGAGGAAATTGGAGGGTCATGCCTGCTGCCACTACCACCCCAGGAAGCCTGACAATGCTGCATCTTGGCTGTTTGGGCAGGGATTGTGTCTGCCACTAACAGAGAAAGGGAGGAGAAACCAAGGAGGGTCTGTCCTGATATTCAGGAAGGATCGTGCTCACCTGGGGAATTCTTCTCCATAACTCTCAGACCCCATAGCCACTGCCCTCAGAAGGACAGAGAGGAGGTGGAGGGGGAAATTCATTCATTCATTCAATTGTATTTATTGAGTGCTTACTGAGCAGAGCACTGTACTAAGTGCTTGGAAAGTACAATTTGGCAACAGAGAGAATCCCTACCCAACAAAGGGCTCACAATCTAGAACAGGTAGACAGACAACAAAACAAAACAAGTAGACAGGCATCAATATCATCAAAATAGATAAATAGAATTATAGCTATATATACTCAGTGGAAAGAGCCCGGGCTTTGGAGTCAGAGGTCATGGGTTCGAATCCAGGCTCCACCACATGTCTGCTGTGTGACCTTGGGCAAGTCACTTCACTTCTCTGAGCCTCCGTTCCCTCATCTGGAAAATGGGGATTAAGACTGTGAGCCCCATGTGGGACAACTTGATCGCCTTGTATTCCCCTCCAGCACTTAGAACAGTGCTCTGCACACAGTAAGTGCTTAACAAATGTCATCATTATTATTATTATCATTAATAAAATATGTACAAATATACACAAGTGCTGTGGGGTGGGAAAGGGAGTATTCATTCATTCAATTCTATTTAAGGAGCACTTACTATGTGCAGAACACTGTACTAAGTGCTTGGGAAGTACAAGTTGGCAACATATAGAGATGGTCCCTACTCAACAACGGGCTCACAGATCTAGATGGGGGAGACAGAAAACGCAACCTGTAGACAGGAATCAAAATCATCAGAACAAATAGAATTAGTGGGGTAGAGCAGAGGGAGGGAGTAGGGACAACGGGGAGGGGAGTAGGAGCAGAGGAAAAGTGCGGGGGCTCTGTCTGTGAAAGCCTCTTGGAGGAGGTGAGCTCTCAGAAGGGCTTTGAAGGGGGTGGGGGGAAAGAGAGCTAGGTTGGCAGATGTGTGGAGGGAGGGCATTCCAGGCCAGTGGTAGGATGTGGGCCAGAGGTCTACTGTGGGACAAGAGAGAACAAGGCACAGTGAGGAGGTTAGTGGCAGAGGAGCAAAGTGTGTGGGATGAGATGTAGGAAGTAGAGAAGGGAGGTGAGGTAGGAGGGGCCAAGGTGATGGAGTACTTTGAAGCCAGTAGTGATGAGTTTTTGCTTCATGCAAAGGTTGATAAGGAACCACTGGAGACTTTTGTGGAAGGAGGTGACATGCCCAGAGCATTTCTGTACAAAGATAATACAGGCAGAAGAGTGAAGTATTGACTGACGTGGGGAGAGACAGGAGGATGTGAAATCAGAAAGGAGGCTGATGCAGTAATCCAGTCGGGATATGATGAGAGATTGTTCATTATATGTCCCACCCTCCCTTTTCCCCCAACTCCACCCCCATATCACTAGGCTCATTAATTTAATCATATTTATTCATTCAGTTGTATTCAGCACTTACTGTGTGCAGAGCACTGTACTAAGCACTTGCAAGGGATGGTGATTAGTGTAGTTTAAAAGGCTCCACAAATAATTTTCATTTTAAAATGCAACACATTTATCAAGCAAAGTCCTTCAAGATGATTTGGTAACTAAGCACCTTGCCTTGCTATATTAGTGATTGGCCTAGCAACAAGAGAAAAGAAGAACTGGGGAAGAAGGAGGTTGGCTATTCTGTGAGCTCTACTCCTATGTTTCCAACAGTGGTCTTTCTGTCCCCTCCCATGGAGCATCATGTTGGACTGGGCACAACCAGTCATGAGGAGCCAGGTCAGCTGTAGCTTGGACTCCCCCTCTCTGTTCAGAGAGCAGAGAAGCATTGTGGCTCAGTGGAAAGAGCCTGGGCTTTGGTGCCAGAGGTCATGGGTTCAAATCCCCACTCCGCCAACTGTCAGCTGTGTGACTTTGGGCAAGTCACTTAACTTCTCTGTGCCTCAGTTACCTCATTTGTCAAATGGGGATTAAGACTGTGAGCCCCCTGTGGGACAACCTGATCACCTTGTAACCTCCCCAGAGCTTAGAACAGTGCTTTGCACATAGTAAGTGCTTAATAAATGCTATTATTATTATTATTATTCAGGACAGCCTAAGATGCTCACATAGGCGTAGCAGCGGCAGTAGCTCAGGCAGGAGAATTATGATGCTTGCATGGATGGTGGTACTGGTAGCAGCAGTGTCCTGAGCTCAGCTGGGAGGGGAAGTGTGATGGGGCGGGGGAAACTAGGAGGGCACTGATTTTAATTTTTCAAAAACGGTCTCTGTGTCTTTCTCTTGCTCTCCATGCCCGTTATTATCTCACGATTACCTGAGAAGGGAAAGGATTTCAATAAAGCTTCAACAAATTTGTTTCTTGCTGTGCATCATGCATTGGGCAGATTTGCCAAAAATAAATCAGGAAACAGTCAGAGGATGTCTTAAATCAACCCCTTTAACTGGGTTGAGAACAATTTGATTGGGACACCTAGGGAAAACTGTACTCCAATCAAACATACTCTAGGCACTTTACATCTGTACTGTGTTCCCTCTTAAACCACTTAGACAATGAATGACACAGGGAAATACAGAAGCAGTTTGTTCAAGGAAACTGCAGGCCTTTGCCATTTAAAAGGTTTTTAGGTCATATTGAGACTAATCCTTAAGGGATTTCACCATATTGTGGTGAAATAATCTGACAGGTTTCAGTAACAAAATGGGATGTAAGAGTTAAAAAAAAGAAATTAAGAATAATAACAAGTTTATGGGTTTTTGAAACAGAGGATTGTGTTTTCAATTTTGATAGGAAGATGAACTAGAGGTGGGAAGATTTCAGAGGGAAGATGAATTCAATTTTTGACATCTTGAGCTTGTGGTGCCAGTGGAACACCCGTAAGGAGATGTCCATCCAAATTGCTACTATGTTATTCCAAGCACTTAGTCTGTCTCACCTAGAATCAGCCTCCTACTGACTTCCCTGCTTCCTGTCTCTCCTCACTGCAGTCCATACTTCAGTCTACTGCCTGGATCATTTTTCTACAAAAATCTTCAGTCTGTGTTTCCCCACTCCTCCAGAACCTCCAGTGGTTGCCATCCCCCTCCTCATCAAACAGAAACTCCTTACCATAGGCCTTAAATCAATCAAGCAATCAATCAATCATATTTATTGAGCGCTTACTGTGTGCAGAGCACTGTACCAAGTGCTTGGGAAATACAAGTTGGCAACATATAGAGACAGTCCCTACCCAACAGTGTGCTCACAGTCTAGAAGTGGGGGACAGAGAACAAAACCAAACATATTAACAAAATAAAAAAAAATAGAATAGATATGTACAAGTAAAATAAATAAAGTAATAAATATGTACAAACATATATACATATATACAGGTGCTGTGGGGAAGGGAAAGAGGTAAGACGGGGGAATGGAGAGGGGGACGAGGGGGAGAGGAAGGAGAGGGCTCAGCCTGGGAAGGTCTCCTGGAGGAGGTGAGCTCTCAGTAGGGCCTTGAAGGGAGGAAGAGAGCTAGCTTGGCGGATGTGCGGAGGGAGGGCATTCCAGGCCAGGGGGATGACATGGGCCGGGGGTCGACGATGGGACAGGCGAGAACGAGGCACAGTGAGGAGATTAGTGGCAGAGGAGTGGAGGGTGTGGGCTGGGCTGGAGAGGGAGAGAAGGGAGGTGAGGTAGGAGGGGGTGAGGTGATAGAGAGCCTTGAAGCTGAGGGTGAGGAGTTTCTGCCTGATGCACAGATTGATTGGTAGCCACTGGAGATTTTTGAATCCTACTTTACCTCACTGATTTCCTACTACAATCCAGCCTGCACACCTCACTTATTTAATACCAACCTACTCACCGAATTTCTATCTCAACTATTTTGCCCTCTTGCCACACCCTGCCTCTGGCCTGGACCACCCTCCTTCTTTATATCTGAAAGCCTATCATTCTCCCCATCTTCAAAGACTAATTAAAAACATATCCCCTCAAAGAGGCTTTTTCCAACTAAGCCCTCATTTCCACTTCTCCCTCTCCTTTTTAAGTTACTCTTTCACTTGGATTTGTGCCCTTTATTCACCCCTCGCTAAGCCCCATACCCCATCTAGACTGTATGTTCGTTGTGGGCAAGGGATGTGTCAACCAACTCCATTATATTGTTATACTGAACTCACCCAAGAACTTAGTTCATGCTCTGCACAGGCAAGAGAAAATGCAACATTGCAGAAGTAGGGAGGAGTTGAGGCTAGAGTGATTAGATTTGGGACTCATCTGTGCATGTGTGTGGTACTTGAAATAATGGTAGTAAATGGGCTCTCTGACCAAGTGAGTATAAAACAAGAAGAGTTGAGAATTCAGAAAAAGCCTTGAGGGTCTTTCAGAAGTTAGGAGGATGAGCTATCAAAGAGACTGAGAAAGAACAGCTAAAGGTGAAAGGAGGTAAATAAACGAGGAAGAAAACTGAATCAGAGAAACCAAGATTAAATCATGTTGTAGGAGGAAATGGCCCACGAAGTGACAACAGTGGAAAGTAATTGTGGGCTCGAAGACCACTAATGAATCAGGTGTCAGTCAGGTGGAAATCAGATTAGGTGTACAAGAGGAAATGGAAATGAAAGATTTATACAATCCATACCAGGAGTTCGTAAAGGAATAGAAATGGGGTGATACCTATATGATATTGTAGGTTCGAGGGCACTTTTTTTATTTTTTTTATTTGTTGGTTATTTTTTGCACTGCCTTGAACATGTTTGAAAAGAGCGGATGACAACTCAGCCTTAGGCTATAAGCCCCATGTGGGACAGAGATTGAATCTGTACTAGTCTCTGCCTTCGAGTGTCTCCCATGTTTCTGCTGCCCAGCAGAGGTGAGTATTGACTTTTAGCAGATTGCCTTCCACTCGCTAGCCACTGTCCAAGCTAGGAATGGAATAGATATACCTCTGCTTGACTCTCCCTCCCATAGTCGAGACTGGTAGGGTACTGGAAACTCTCCAGATGTGACCCTGGGAGGGGAATTCTGTGGTTACATGATTCTAAAACTTGAAAAAGTATTATTCTTCCATTAAAGCTCTATTTTTTGTCACTCATAATATTCATTTGTTTAATTTTCAATGCTCTTTATTATCTTCATTATATATTAAACAAATTTGCGTGCCATGGAATTTCTGATTTATGTTTTTAAATGTTTTTAAAATGGTTTAAAATTTTAAAATGTTAGTGGCATACTCTGTGATGATAGAAAAAAATACTTCATGGCAGCCAGAAACATAGGTAAATGCTATATTATTGAAACATGGACTGTGGACTACAACAGAGCTGATCCTATTTGTGAGAAGACAGTAAATGGTTCACTTTTAAAGTATGCATTTTCTTTTCTCAGGTCACAGTCTATTTAGTAAATGACCTCTTCTAATTCAGTAAATTTTACCTCTGAGGCTCATAAGAGCTAACGTGCTAAGAAACAAAGAACATACCTACTTTCTACCTGCAACATCGAGCCAAATGTTTGGTGGATATCTACTAAAATCTAAAGACTGAAAGAAGGTTGATATCTTGAATACATTTTGCTAATATGTGAGAAAAATATCTCCACTACTTGAACAAAATGAAGACATTCATTAAGTAGTTACATATTGGCTATTTTATTGGCATATAGTCAAAGAATATTTTAACATTTTCCACATCCTTCAGTATTTACCCCATTTAAAATAATCATTTGTAAGTCATCTAAACCAGAGTTATAACTGTAGTCCAAAAATCTAAACTTACTCTATACCTAACCACAAGATCTATGTGGAAGGTTACCATCATCAACAGAATTTATTGAATGCTTACTATATTCAGAGCATGGTATATTCAGAGCATGGTACAGCAGAGTTCCCTGCCCATAATGAGTCTACTGGTTAAGAATGGGAGACAAACATTTATTCAAATTAATAATTAAGAATATCTAATTTATAGATGTGTTGTGCTGTGGGGCGGAGGCTTGAGTGAATATCAAATGTCCAAGGTTCACAGATCCAAGTGCATTGAAGAAATAGAAGGAAAAGAGAGCAGGAGAAAAGAAGGTTTAATTGAGTAATCCCTCCGGAGATGTGACCTTAATAAAGTTTTAAAGGTGGGAAGAATTGTGTTCTGGTGAATATGGATGGGGAGGGAGTTCCAGGTTTGGGAGAATATGTGAGATATTGATTAGCAGTAAGGTAGAAACAGCATGGTATAGTGGATAGAGCACCAGCCTGGGAGTTAGAGGTCATGGGTTCTAATCCTGGCTCTGCCACTTGTCTGCTGTGTGACCTTTCGCTTCTCTGGGCCTCAGTTGCCTCATGTGTAAAATAGGGATTGAGATTGTGAGCCCTACGTGGAACAGGGACTGTGTCCAACCCAATTTGCTTGTATACATCCCAGCGTTCCTGGAACATCGTAAGTGATGAACAAATACCATAATAATCATTATTATTATTATTATTATAGATGATATTGGGGTACAGTGAGTAAACTGGCACTAGAGGAGTGAGTTGTGTTGGCAGGCCATACTAAGCAGGAGGCGTGGTAAGAGGAGGGAAATTGATTGAGTGCTTTAAAGCTTTAAAGGATTTTCTGTTTGAGGAGGAGGTGGATGGCAACCATAGGGGTTCTTGAGATTGGGACTGCACTTTTTCTTAAGAAAAATGATCCATGCAGCAGAGTTATATATGGACTGGAGTGGTGAGAGATAGAGGGAAGGGAATTAAGTGCTTGGATCAGCATGGAGCCAGTTTGGATGCAGACAAAAGGGAAAATTTTAGCCACGTTGAGAAGGTAGAACCAACAGGATTAGGTGGATAGAATGGGAGACATGAGTTAAGAATAATAATAATAATGATGACATTTGTTAATTGCTTACTATGTGTGAAGCACTGTTCTAAGTGCTGGGGGGGATACAAGGTGATCAGGTTGTCCCACGGGGGGCTCACAGTCTTAATCCCCATTGTACAGATGAGGTAACTGAGAGGTTAACTGACTTGCCGAAGGTCACACAGCAGACATGTGGGGGAGCTAGGATTAGAACCCATGACCTCTGACTCCCAAGCCCATACTCTTTCCACTGAGCCACATTTCTCTAATGCCTAGGTTATGGACTTGTGAGATAGGGACGATAGTGGTATTGTCTACCATGATTGGAAAGAGATGGAGAGGACAGGGTTTGGATAGGAAGAAAATAACTCTGTTTTGGTTGTGTTAGGTTTGAGGTGTCAGTGGGACATCCAGGTAGAGATATCGTGAAGGCAGAAGGAAATGTGAGATTTTGGGGAAGGAGCAAGGTCAGGGCTGCAGATGTAGAATTGGGAATCATCTGCATAGATGGTAGTTGAAGTCGTAGTGGTGAATGAGTTCTCCAACATACTGGGAGTAAATGGAGAATAGAAGGGGACCTAGAACTGAGCCCTGAGGGACCCCACCACTGTCAGAGGATGGAAGGCAGAGGAGGAGCCAGTAAAAGAGACTGCCAAAGAGTGGTCAGAAAGATTGGAGGAGAACCAAGAGAGGACAGTATCAGTGAAGCCAAGGTTGGAAAAAACTTTCCAGGGGGAGTGGGTGGTCTGCAAAGTCAAAGCTAGCTGAGAGGTCTAGGAGGATTAGGATAAATTAGAGGCCATCATATTTGCTGAGAAGAAAGTGTTATTTTAGAGAGTGGTTGTTTCCACAGAAACCAGATTAGAGGGGATTAAGGAGAGAACTGGAGAAGAGGAAGTGGAAACAGCGGGTGTAACCAACTCTCTCAAGAAATTTGGAGAGGATTGGTACGTAGAAGAAGGGTAATGACTGGAGGGAGCCTTGGGGTTGAGGTAGGGTTTTATATAAGGATAGGGATACAGGAGCATGATTGGAAGCAGTGGGGAAGAAACTATTGAAAAGTGAATGGCTGAAGATGGCACTGAAGGAAGGAAGAAGGGAGGAATCAAGTGTTTTAATAAGGTGTGAAGGGATGGGATCAGAATCCCAGGTGGGAGGAATACTGGAGTTGAGATACTTCAGGGAATGTAGAGAGAGTCAAACAGGACAGAAGAGGACAGGGAGATTGTAGAGGAGCAGGGGAGATTTTAGGAAGATGAAGCCTGATGATTTAAATTTTGTTGATGAAGTATGTAGCCTGGTCAGTAACAGTAATTTAAATAATAATAATGGCATTTATTAAGCACTTACTATATGCAAAGCTCAGTAGGGTAAAGAGATGGCAGAGATGGAAGGAAAAGTGGTTTGGTGAGGGAGTAAATTGTCTCAAACAGTTGGTGGGGGCAATGGGCTCGGGAGACAATTAGGAAGGAGAAGTATTGTAGAGCAGGGGGGAGACCAGAATTGAAGCAGGTAATGAATTTAAGGTGGGCAAAGTCAAACAGACGTCTGGATGCTTTGACTCAGTTTTTTGGCCCCTGATTTTCCGAGTGGGAACTGAGTTGATCTGTGTCCCTTCCCTCTAATGCTTTCAGGGTTTTATGTTGGAGGGAGGAGTTGGAGGGCTCTGTGTACCTTCCTTCTGGTGCGGTCCTCGACCCCTGCAGAGAGGGAGGGGGTATGATGGGGTCAGTGACCCTGCCCACTTTGCCCCACCTCAGACCTCTTTTTCTTATGGCATTGGTTAAGTAAGCACTCACTATGGGTAAAACACTGGACTAAGTGCTGAGGTAGGTACAAGTTAAGTAGGCCAGATACAGTCCCTGTCCTGCGTGGGGCTCAGAGTCTAAATAGGATAATAATTAGAATAATTATGGCATTTGTTAAGCACTTACTATGGGCCAGGCCGGCTCAGTGGAAAGGGCATGAGCTTTGGAGTCAGAGGTAATGGGTTCAAATCCCTGCTCCGCCAATTGTCAGCTTTGTGACTTTGGGCAAGTCACGTAACTTCTCTGGGCCTCAGTTATCTCATCTGTAAAATGGGGATTAAGACTTTGAGCCCCCTGTGGGCACCCTGATCACCTTGTAACCTCCCCAGCACCTAGAACAGTACTTTACACATAGTAAGTGCTTAATAAACGTCATTATTATTAATAACTGGGGTGGATACAAGAAAATTCATTCATTCATTCAATCATATTTATTGAATGCTTACTGTGTGCAGAGCACTGTACTAAGCGCTTGGGAAGTACAAGTTGACAACATATAGAGACGGTCCCTACCCAGCAGCTGGCTCCCAGTCTAGAAGGGGGAGACAGACAACAAAACATATTAACAAAATAAAATAAATAGAATAGTAATCAGGTTGGATAGAGTCCATGTACCATGTGGGGTCCACAGTCTTAAGCCCCATTTTATAGATGTGGTAACTGAGGCACAGGGAAATGAAGAGAGTTGTCCAAGGCCAGAGAGCAGATAAGTGGCAGAGCTGGGATTAGAACCCTTGACCTTTTGATTCCCAGACTTGTGCTCTATCCACTATGAAATGCTACTTCTCCAATGGAGAACAGGTATTTAATCCCCATTTAACAGTTGAGGAAACTGAGGCACAGAGAAGTTAAGTGACTTTCTCATGGTCACGCAGAAAGCTACTGACAGAGCCAGGATTAGAACCCAGGTCCTCTGAGTTCCAGACCCGAACTCTTTCCCCTAGGCCACACTGCTTCCCTGGCACCTTCGGTACTGCCCCTATAGTCCTTTCACAGCCCTGACACCACTGTCACCATCCACTAGTTTAATTTGTCTAATTGTCATTACAATTCAACTTCAATTTTTGATGGAGCTAATTTCTTTCAATTTCCTACTCATTGAAATAGCATTTTTGATTGTTTAGAGACTAAAACTGCAGTGATAATTATAGAATAGTCAGGGAAAATATTCAGCTTGTTTATGTGTGGTTAAGTACACTTATAAGTGTATCATTTTTCCTCCCTCTCTGAATCTTTCTGTAGTGCTCAAAAGCTTTCATATAGTCAGTGTCATAGTGCTTTAAAATAACACTTGGTAATTAATTTACTTCGACCAAAATAGTACCATATTATATGAAATCAGAAACTGGCCACCCTGCAATTGAATGTTGTTTTATTTTTCCTCAAACCATGCTAAAACCGACTTAATATCAGCCGCCTAGTTGGTCTCAAATTTCTCAACGGTAATTGTGCCATTTCCTTTCTATGCTATGTATGTAAGCTCTTCTGGTGTTAAAATGCCAACTAAACTGTTGCTTTAATAGGTGGCCTTCAATCAAACCTAGTATCATATCAATATCGGTAGAAGTATTCCTAGAATGTCATCTCCACCTGATCTAAAACTAAATCGTTCAACTTTGCAGTGATCTTTATGCAAGTGGAAGTTTAGCAGCCTAGATTATGTTTTTGAAATCAGTAATATTGTGCGTATGACAGGTTATTGAAGTAGCTGATGAGAAAAAACCATTATTTTAGAGAGTATGTTCACATGAGTGAATCAAGCAGATGCCTTTTTTTTGTAGGGATTGTGTATCCTGAGTGTCATCAAGTAATATTATAATAATAAGAATAATTATGTTTTTTGTTAAGTGCTTACTATGTGCCAAGCACTGAAATAAATGCTAGGATGAAGTCAAGCAAGTCGGTTTGGACACAGTCCCTGTCCTACATGAGGCCCACAGTCTCAATCCCCATTTTACAGATGAGGTAACTGAAGTCCAGAGAGGTGAAATGACTTGCCCAAGGTCACACAGCAGACAAGTGGTGGAGTCAGGATTAGAACCCATGACCTTTTGACTTGCAGGCCTATGCTCTAGCTACTATACCATGCTGCATGCCGGAATTATGATCAATAAGTACCCACTGCATATTTAATATATTAATCATGACCTATACAAATGAATGTAAGTAGTAATATTTGTGAAACATTTTGTTTTAGGTACAGTTTGACAGACTGTCTGAGCAAGAAAAAGTGTCAGGTCTATCTTGATACTGAAAAACCAGGACTCCTTCAGGAATTTCCAGGTCTTCAATGTATAGAAAATCATTAGATTTGAAGAAGGTGAATTTTTTTGGTGTTTATAAGCATAGCTGACAAAAGTGTGTCTGATAAACCCCTCCACTTCTTGTGTATGTAAATATTGTCTCCTTTTAACCTTGCATCTGCTACCCACAAGTTTTAATAGTGTTTTAGTTGCTTTCTCTTGATGTCATAAACTTTTCAAAGTCTGTGCTCCGAGCAGTCATCCATTTGCCGCTTGTCCTATGCCAGATTAGCTTGCCTTCTCTCGTGTCCCAGCTGACCATTTCCTTGCTTCATTGTAAAGGTTTAACTTTATTGGTCTATAAATCATTTCTTCGGTTACTCTGTTTATTTTAGTTCCATTGTATCTGATCATAAAGCAGGTGTTTTGGTATTGCTATGTCTCATTCTATTCATGTGACCCAGCAAATGAAAGAGTAATGTGAATATAAGGTGTATAAGGTGAATATCGTATCAGTAATAGTTTGGGTCTAATGGCCATCTTTACGGTTGGACATAAAGATTGACATATACTTTGGGTTTGGTATTAATCGTGTTGCAATTAACCTTGATGTTGACAGTCACCTGACTGTATATTTTCATTATCATTACTACTACCTACTAAGACTTAAGTGCTTAATAGAGAAACAATCAATCCTTGATTGTAGTTCTGCTCTATTTCAAAATATACAATCAGTGCACTCTAAAAGTACTTGGGTAAGCTCAGAAGACAGAATAGACAGAAGACATAATTCCTAATTAAACAGTAAGCTTGTTGTGGACAGGCAACTTTGTTGTATTAATAATAATAATAATGGCATTTTTTTAAGCGCTTACCATGTGCAAAGCACTGTTCTAAGTGCTGGGGAGGTTATAAGGTGATCAGGTTATCCCATGGGGGGCTCACAGTCTTAATCCCCATTTTACAGATGAGGTAACTGAGGCCCAGATAAGTAAAGTGACTTGCCCGAAGTCTCACAGCTGACACTTGGCGGAGCTAGGATTTGAACCCATGCCTTCTGACTCCAAAGCCCGTGCTCTTTCCACTCAGCCATGTTGCTTCTCAAAGTAGCACGGCTCTTTGTTCTTTCCAAAGCTCTGCATTCAGCAAGCACTCAGTGAATACCACTGATCATGATCCCTTCTCATAAGAAGGTTACAATCTAGCAGATGTAAATAGGAGGAAATAACTGAATTAAAGATATGTACATAATGCTAAAGAAGAATGATGCTGGAAACTCATGGAAAAAGCACTTCCTCCTGCGGCATCTAAAGCTCATGAGTCTCCCTAGCAGTAGGAGCTTCTTTCCAGCCCTTGCCACACACAGATAACAAATTCAGAGATCTCAATAATGCCTAATAGTATTCTTAATTTGCCAACTTGTACTTCCCAAGCACTTAGTACAGTGCTCTGCACACAGTAAGCGCTCAATAAATACGATTGAATGAATGAATAATAAAGCAGAATTCCCATTCAAACCATTTTTCCCTAGCTCTAACACTTTGCCCCCAGGCCTTGTTTTACAGTCATAATAATAATAATATTTGCATTTGTTCAGCATTTATTATGTGCCAAGCACTGCTCTAAGCGCTGGGGAAGGTACAAGGTAATCAGCTTGTCCCATGTAAGGCTCACACTCTTCATCCCCATTTTACAGATGAAGTAACTGAGGCACAGAGAAGTTAAGTGACTGCTAGCTCTCTTCCTCCCTTCAAGGCCCTACTGAGAGCTCACCTCTTCCAGGAGGCCTTCCCAGACTGAGTCCCCTCCTTCCTCTCCCCCTCATCCTTCTCTCCATCCCCCCGTCTTACCTCCTTCCCTTCCCCACAGCACCTGTATTTATGTATATATGTTTGTAAATATGTATTACTCTATTTTATTTGTACATATCTATTCTATTTATTTTATTTTGTTAATATGTTTGGTTTTGTTCTCTGTCTCCCCCTTCTAGACTGTGAGCCCACTGTTGGGTAGGGACTGTCTCTATATGTTGCCAACTTGTACTTCCCAAGTGCTTAGTACAGTGCTCTGCACATAGTAAGCGCTCAATAAATACGATTGATTGATTGATTGATTGCCTGAGGTCACACAGCTGACAAGTGGCGGAGTCAGAATTAGAACCCATGACTTCTGACTCCCAAGCCTGGGCTCTTTTCACTAAGCCACGCTGCTTCACATTCATGTAGGTATCCTGGGGCTCGTTTTTCAATGGTGCTGTCCCTCATCTCTTGGGTCACCCCAGCTTCCAATCTCATCCTCTCCAAGGCCTTGGGATGCCGGGGTTTCTCAGTTTTGTTTTGTTTTTCTTCCCACTCAATGGCAGGAGACTTGCTCCTCCAAAGTCTTAGTCTGAAAACCAAACTTTCAGGATATCCTAATCCCAACCTGTGAATATCTCCAATCCCTCCCTATTCCCTAGGTCCATCCAGTCACAGCAACAAGTCTTCCCTGTGTCGTCCTCTCTCAGGCACATAACTCACAATCCATTGCGCAAAAGGTGGCTAAGAGTCTTCTTTCCCAACTACCTGCGCCCCACCCGCTGACACACACTCCCTTCCCAATCTTTCTCTCTGATTGGCATGGTCCCAAATATGGCTATAAGAGGTCTTAATTATATTTACCTCAGGGAGTAATGGTTCTTCTGGTTTTCTCTTAACTCTACTGAGTGTGGGGGTTAGTGGACTGACCATCATAATGGAGAGTTTGGAGGAATGAGAAGTGTGTAGAGAAGCAGTGTGGCTTAATAGAAAGAGCATGGGCTTTGGAGTCAGAGGTCATGGGTTCAGATCCCAGCTGTGCCATTTGTCAACTGTGTGACTTTGGGCAAGTCACTTCACTTCCTTGGGCCTCAGTTACCTCATCTGTAAAAATGGGGATTAAGACTGTGAGCCCCACGTGGGACATTGTGATCACCTTGTAACCTCCCGAGCACTTAGAACATGTTTTGCACATAGTAAGCACTTAATAAATGCCACCATTATTAAGAGCACAGGCTTGGGAGTCAAGGGTTGTGGGTTCTAATGTCGGCCCCGCCACTTATCAGCTGTGTGACTTTAGACAAGTTGCTTAACTTCTCTGTGCCTCAGTTACCTCATCTGAAAAATGGGGATTAAGACTGTGGGACAATCTGATTACCTTGTATCCATCCCAGCACTTAGAACAGTGCACTTGACAAATACTGTCATTATTATTATTATTATTATTATTTGTGCAGAGCAATGTTTTTGGGAAATGATCTGAACAGTAGCATGGACTGTAGTGGGGAGAGACAAGATACAGAGAACTCAGAGGGGAAGCTGATGCAATAAAATTGGTATTTAATAAATGTTGTAGACCCCGCCCAAGGTAGCCCCGTGTGAAGGGCTCCGGTGGGGGGGTTCAACACGTGCCAGGCCCATTTGTGACTTTGGGCAAGTCACTTTTTTAATGGCATTTATTAAGCGCTTACAATGTGCAAAGCACTGTTCTAAGCGCTGGGGAGGTTACAAGGTGATCAGGTTGTACCACGGGGGGCTCACAGTCTTCATCCCCATTTGACAGATGAGGGAACTGAGGCCCAGAGAAGTTGGGTGACTTGCCCAAGGTCACCCAGCTGACAATTGGTGGAGGTGGGATTTGAACCCATGACCTCTGAATCCAAAGACCATGCTCTTTCTACTGAGCCACAGTGCTTCTTTAACTGAACTTCTCTGTGCCTCAGTTCCCTCAATCATAAAATGGGGATTGACTGTGAGCCCCCTGTGGGACAACCTGATCACCTTGTATCCCCCCAGTGTTTAGAACAGTGCTTTGCATATAGTAAGTGCTTAATAAATGCCATTAATATTATTATAATTTACAGGATTTGGCAGTAGACTCGATATGGGGGTTGAAAGACAGTGAATAATCAATGGTATTGTCTAGGTTTGTGTGATGGGCAGGAAGTTGATGATTTCCTCCACATAACCCGTCTAATATGAGCTCATCTGATGCTAGGCAGGGAAGACATGTTCTCTCTTTCACTATAGCCAGATGGACACTTACCACTCTCTGGAATGGGCTAGCAAACACCATGTCAGGTTTTTGACTGGACAAGCCAGACACATTTGGTACACCTCCTGTGTTACATTATTGAATTATAGTAATATCATTTTGACTGCCCTGCTGGAGCACCAGACAACAAACATTGTATTTAGATACTGTTAATTCAATACAATTTTGTCATTTGATAATACGTTGTGTGACATAAACTTGTCGCTGCTGTTCACTTTCAAATCACAGAGACCCTGCATGATACCCAATAAAAATAATGCTGAAACAAACATTAGATGCACTTGTATAATGACAACTAGAAAAACTGGAAACGCAGATTTTTTGTGAATGGCCTAGGGACTGAGATTAGGTCAGAAGTGAACATGTTCTAGACAGATGTCTTAGGTTCTGGCAATAACATGAGGCTTAAGTAATAATTAACATTGCTTTTCTTTTAGAGAAATCAAATACATAGGTCTCTTGGCGTGCAGCAGAGCTCAGAAAGTTGGGAGGGCATGTACAGGTGACAAATTTAAAGGTCTTTTGCATGTAATGTTGAGTAAATACACAGAATTTCAAACACATCATCATTAACATTACCTTCAGGAAGAAAATGAGAGAACTGGCTGCAGAAAGTATGTAATTTTAGCTGACAGAATTGAAATGAGATTTCAGAATAGAACCAGATCCAGCCGACATAGTAATAGTGGTAGGAATAGTAATTAATGTACGCCCACTGATGCCCATTTCCTTCTTAACATTACTCTCCAAACTCTTTGAGCAAGTTGTCTACAACAGTTGTCTCCAATTCCTCTCCTCCAATTCTCTCCTTGACCCTCTCCAATCTGGGCTTCCATCCCTTCACTCCACAGAAACCACACTCTTGAAGATCACAAATGATCTCCTTCTGGCCAAATTCAACAGACTCTACTCCATCCTAATCCTCCCTTGGAGAACTCATTCACTTCCATGGCTTCAGCTGATGCTGATGATATCTGAATCTATATCTCCAGTCCTTATCTCTCTCCCTCTCTGCAGTCTTGCATTTCCTCCTGCCTTCAAGACATCTCTACTTGGATGTCCTCCCATCACTTAAAGCTCAACACATCCAAAACAGAACTCCTTATCTTCCTGCCCAAACCCTGTCCTTCCCATGACTTTCCCATCACTGTAGATGGCATCATCATCCTTCCTGTCTCACAGGCCCATAACTTGGTGTTAACCTTGACTACTTCCTGTCGTTCAACCCACATATTCAATCCATCCTTAAATCCTGTGAGTCCCACCTTCAGAACATCGCTAAAGTCAGCCCTTTCCTCTCCATCCAAACCGCTACCACATTAATACAATCACCGTATCACACCTTGATTACTGTATCAGCCTCCTGCTGACCTTCCAGTCTCCTGCCTCTCCCAAATTCAGTCCATACTTCACTCTGCTGCCCAGATGATTTTTCTACAAAAGCATTCAGGCCATGTTTCCCCACTCCTCAAGAAACTCTAGTGGTACCCATCCACCTCTGCATCCAATAAAAATTCCTAACCATTGGCTTTAAAACACACCACCACCCTGCCCACTGCTACCACACCTCACTACTCTCCTAGTACAAGCCAGCCTGTATGCTTCACTTCTCAATGTGCTGTGGTCTCATCTATTTCACCAGTGACCCCTCTTCTACATCCTGCCTCTAGCCTGGAACACCCTCCCTCCTCAAATCTGGCAGATAATTACTCTTCTCTGCTTCAAAGCCTTATTGAAGGCACATCTCCTCCAAGAGGCCCTCCTAGACTAAGACCCTCTTTCCTCTTCTCCCACTCCCTTCTGCATCACCATGACTTTTTTCATTTCCCCTCCCAGCCCCACAGCACTCACATAATTTATTTATTTATATTCATGTCTATCTCTCCCTATAGCCTGTAAGCTCATTATGGGCTGTGTATACAGTAGGCACTCAGTAAATATAACTGAATAATAATAATAATGATGGCATTTATTAAGCGCTTACTATGTGCAAAGCACAGTTCTAAGTGCTGGGGAGGTTACAAGGTGATCAGGTTGTCCCACGGGGAGCTCACAGTCTTAATCCCCATTTTACATATGAGGTAACTGAGGCCCAGAGAAGTTAAGTGGCTTGCCCAAAGTCACACAGCTGACAATTGGTGGAGCCGGGATTTGAACCCATGACCTCTGACTCCAAAGCCCCGGCTCTTTCCACTGAGCCACACTGCTTCTGCCTCCTGGTAAAGTATGAGCCATGGGACATGGTCCCTGTTATTAGAGAGCTTCTATTTTAATGAGAGAGATAGATGTGAAAATGTGTGCAAACAATGGGAATCAAATAATTGAATATCTATTTTTAAATAAGTGCTGAAGAGGGATATAAATGAATAACTGGCTTTTGTTGCACGTTAGATATTTTTCTATGCTATTTGTTAAGCACTTACTATGTGCCAGGCACTATACTAAGCACTAGGGTAGATAAAAGCTGATCAGGTTGGACACAGGCTCACAGTCTTAATCCCCACTTTACAGATGAAGTAATTGAAGCTTAGAGAAGGTAAGTGACTTGCCCAAAATCACCCAGCAGGCAAGTGGTACAGCCAGTATTAGAACCCAGATGACATCAAGAACTCAACGTGGTGTCTGTCAGTCCTACCAAAGTACCTTGACACCTACTGGAAAATTTTGGTTTTCCCAAGGAGTTTCTTGAGTACCCAAAATGACTCCAGGATGATACAGCTGGTCATGTCACAGTTGGATGGAACTTTACTCACCCTTTCCCTATCTCAATGAAGTAGAGCAGAGCTGAGTTTAGATTCAAGACAATCAGTCAGTCAATCAGCGTGGCTCAGTGGAAAAAGCATGGGCTTTGGAGTCAGAGGTCATGGGTTCAAATTCCGGCTCCACCACTTGTCAACTGTGTGACTTTGGGCAAGTCGCTTAACTTCTCTGGGCCTCAGTTCCCTCATCTGTAAAATGGGGATAAAGACTGTGAGCCACACGTGGGACAACCTGATCACCTTGTAAATTCCCCAGCGCTTAAAACAGTGCTCTGCACATAGTAAGCACTTAATAAATGCCATTATTATTATTATTATTATTTATTGAGTGCTTACTGTGTGAAGTGTAATGTTCTAAGCACTTAGTAGATTATAGTAATAAACAGTTGGTAGACATGTTCCCTGCCCACAACAGGATTACAGCCTAGAGGGTAGTTATAACTAAGCCCCTGGAGGACAGGAACCATGTCAATCAATCAATCAATGGGAATTTTGCTATACTGTGATTTAAATGGTATAGCATGTTTTGCATTTATTGCTCAAGTTGTAAATGATGAGGATGAACTGCTTATCAGAATGTTTTCTGTAAACTTCAGACCCCACCATGACCCTTCAATCAGCCCATTCTAATCCTCTCCTCCCACTATACCTCCCCCATGCCCTCTGCCACCCAACCTCTCTCCATCCTTTGCTCTGATCCCACCCCTCCTCCCTGCCCCATCCCTGAAATCTTGTCCCTCATCCCCCTCACCCTGCCTCAGCCCCTGTCAACTCACTCGCATCCAACCCCTTCCCACCCTTCATGCTGCCCCCGAGCCTTTCCCATAAACTCAATCTATGGGAACCCCATTCCATCATGGAGAAGCTGTCCTTCATCTTTGACCTGTATTGTGACCCAGTGACTACTCAAAGAACACTACTCACAGTACCTTCTATCTCGGCTACCTTGCCACTGACCCCTATCCCACATCCTGCCTCTGGCCTGGAATGTCCTTCCTCTTCAAATCTGACAGACGATTACTCTCCCCCTTTTCAAAGCGTTACTGACAGCACATCCCCTCCAAGAGGCCTTCCTTAACTAAGCCATCCTTTCCTCTTCTCCCAATCCCTTTTATATCGCCTTGACTTAATCCCTTTACTAAATTCAATTCAATCGCATTTATTGAGTGCTTACTATGTGCAGGGCACCGTACTCAGCACTTGGAAAGTACAATTGGTGACAAATAGAGACAATCCCTACCCAACAACAGGCTCACAATCTAGAAGTGGGGAGACAGGCAACAAAACAAGTAGACAGGCATCAATAGCATGCACATACATCAATACTCATTCCCTCTCCCAACCCCACAGCACTTATGTACATATTTGAAATTTATTTATTCATATCAATGTTTGTCTCTCCTTCTAGGCTGTAAACTTGCTGAGGGCAGGGAATTTGTCCATTTATCGTTATATTATACTCTCCTAAGTGCTTAGTACAGTGCTCTGCGTACAGTAAGTGCTCAATAAATACAATTGAATGAAGGAATGAAAGTTGATAGTTGAATTAACGGAGATTTTGGTTGACAGTCGGTTAGAAATGCCTAGCCATATCCAAGAACACCAAGTATTCTGCTGAAACAGAGCTGAGAACTGCTTTCAAAAAATAAGCTGAAACTTTGACCAGAGATTGTGTTACTTAACGGAAAATTCTCTACAATTTTCACTGAGAAGTAGATGAAGAGCAGGGTTATAGCCTCTTTCTGTGATTCAATAGTTACATTTTTACTGAGCCTACAAAACAAGAAACAATTTGACTGGGAGCAGTAAAGAAGAATACTCATATGTGTAAAAATGATAAACTTAACTGAAGAGTTCATATATTTTGCTCACAAGATATAAAGGTATAAAAGAGGAGAAAATAATGTGTAAATGATATGCAGTATGTAATCACTTAATAATGGAAAATTCCCATCAGTGCAGTTGGTTCATCTCTTCAAACATAAACAATATCGGCTTAATTGAAGACTTCAAAGATACTATGATGTTAAATCTATGAAATTTGCTTTGGTGGTTTTAATGAAATGTGTTTTCTTCTGCAGAGCAATCCACTTTATCCATTAGTCACAATTTCTCCTTACAAGTACCCGTCTTATTCTGGCCTTAACATTTCAGTTTATTTCATTTTAATGCCATTTTCTGTTTTGGGCCATATGAGGAACTGGTATTTTTTGAGATTGTCAGCTTGCTAGATTCCTAGTTCTACCTGTAAACGAATTAATAAAATAATGATGTTTTCATGTTTTTAATAATCAAATGATATGGAATTAGGTAGCTAATATGTACATCTATGTCCTCTAGATATATTTGAAATGCTAACTCCCAAAAGTCACTTAAATTAATGAATATGTGTATTTTTATAATTGTATATGGGGTCTGAAACTGAAGTAAATATCCATGCATATCAATGCATCCCAATTACATTTGTTTCAATTATTACTCTGGTTTTGCAATCCATGTCATGATCCAAATAAAACATAATTATTATTTTATTCTTCTGGGATAGAGTTTCGGAAGCCAAGTAACAATTTTTTTTCCAGTGGATTTGTGGGACCTGATCAATGTTCCTGAGTCCCTGCAACCTTTATTGCTGTCACCACCCTATGGCTGATGCCCAGATATCTCCCCATAAGTGAAGGGATTATCATGGTTTAGTTTACCTAGCCCCTTGCAATCCTGGCTGCAGAAAGGTCATAGACAAAGTGCTCCCTCCATATTTTGCAGTTCTCCAAGTCCTCATGACTCCCCAACACTTGGCGCTTCTACTCCATACTGTTTTACAGGCAGAACATGAGATCTAAGATCTTCAGATATGTTCAATGTTTAATTTGGTAACAATGAAAACAATTTCATTTCAAACCACCTATCCCTTGATCCACCCTCCACCCTCCAGAGCCATCTGGGCATTTCTGGAGGCATCCCTCTTTTCTGTAAGTGTCCCATATTCCAGTCTCTCTGAGTTGATCAGTGCTGGGGTGGTCTTTCTCCCCTTCAGGGGTAAGGACCCTCACTCCTCTGGGAATCTTAGCCACCTGAGGGGTGTCCTAACCCTAATCCAGAAACCTCTCCAATCCCTCCCCATCCCACACAAATCACTACCTCTCTTGGCCAAGGGTCTTCTTTCCCATCTACCTGGACCTTCTACCATGGAGTGGCTCTCCTGACTTCCTTCTCCCTTTCCTATGTTTGGGGGCCAGTGGAAATGATTATGCTGAGAATTATGATAATGATATTTGTGACGTTTAGTCTGGACTAAGCATGGGGTAGATACAACATAATCAGATCAGACAAAGTTTCTCTCCCAGATGGGGCTCACAGGCTAAGGCCCACCCGTCCTTCCCCCCACCATATCCAAGTCTGTCCTTCAGCCACCTCCCTTCTCAGCTCTTCTGGCCCAAGTGGTTTTTCTGACATTAGACACCACTGCTTTAAAGCCTGATTTATCTTGGTAGCTGTGAGTGGTTTGGATTGCTCTGGCTCACAAACTGGGAGTCCATGCAGTGTCAAACAAGTGACCAGATCAGGGAGAGAGAGGGGGAATGACCCAATTCCTGGCTAAGCAGAGTGTTTCTATCCAAAGGAAAGAACTCCTTTGGCCTTCTTCTGGAATAGCTCCTGGTTCTTGGTGAGCTGTTTGGCTAAATATCACAAGATAGTTCAGTTCATGCAGCTGCGGTGGACAAGGGGACTGGCCATCCTATAATTAGTTTTTTTCATTCATTCAGGTTCCCATGAGGCTTTTTTTATGAATAGCATACATTTATGGGCAACAGGTGATTAGTTGACTTAGTAATAATAATAGTAATAATGGCATTTATTAAGTGCTTACTATATGCAAAGCACTGTTCTAAGCACTAGGAAGGTTACAAGGTGACCAGGTTGTCCCACAGGGAGCTCACAGTCTTAATCCCCATTTTACAGATGAGGCAACTGAGGCACAGAGAAGTTAAGTGACTTGCCCAGAGTCACACAGCTGACAATTGGCAAAGCCAGGATTTGAACCCATGACCTCTGACTCCAAAGCCCGGGCTCTTTCCACTGAGCCGAGCTGCTTCTGGTACTGCTATGGTCTTCATGATCCATGTTAGTCAAGTATTTTTAAGAATTCCCCCTGGGCCTATCCACTTGCAGGATGCTCCTGATGGTTCAATCATCAGAAACCTGTGCCACTGATGACATAGTATTGTTAGACTCATTTATAGACTGTGATCCTGTTGTTGGGTACGGACTGTCTCTATATCTTGCCAATTTGTACTTCCCAAACACTTAATACAGTGCTCCGCACACAGTAAGCACTTAATGAATATGATTGAATGAATTTTGCAGCCAAACCGATTGATTTAATTGATTAATTCCCAAGCCACTCTCTTTCCAATGGAAAAATTGCAGAACTAGAGGTGGTATTATGCATGTTTTAGGAAAGTACTTAATACCGTGCTCTGCACAAAGTAAGCCTTCAATCAGTATCATTGCCTGCTGATGGAACAGACCAAAAATTGGATAATAAATTGAGTGTATCTAAGTGGTAAGGAAAGATGTAATTACAAAGGGAAACATTTACATTGATGTGGCTTGTGTTGTTAATAGGAAAAGACTTTCTAGAAGAAGTAGGATTTTGGAAGCCTTTAAACATGGGGTCACTGCAGGGAAGGGAGGAAGGAGGTTTCAGACCAGCATGATCATTGTACGTCTTAAGAAAACTTCATAGTCGAATTACAACATTGTTAAAATTGAAGGTTATGATATTGATTGTAACTTTTAACAGCCTTAAACCATAAAAATCAGGGGATGTAGGTGTTGGTGATCCATGCCCTTGTCAGCTTCAGATAAGTACAAGGAGGGGTGAATTACATTGTGTTTCTCCTTGCCGTCCATATTATTGCTAGGCCCCTCTATTTGAACTGCAGCTCCCACTACCAGCTTCCTGGACCAGGATGCAGCAGGAGAGTTGCTTTGAGATGCTTAGCTTGGAGAGGAGGATGCTAGATTTCTAAATCATCAATCATATTTATTGAGCGTTTACTGTGTGCAGAGCACTGTACTAAGTGCTTGGGAAGTACAAGTTGGCGACATATAGAGACAGTCCCTACCCAACAGTGGGCTCACAGTCTAAAAGGGGGAGACAGAGAACAAAACCAAACATACTAACAAAATAAAATAAATAGAATAGATATGTACAAGTAAAATGAATAAATAGAGTAATAAATATGTACAAACATATATACATATATACAGGTGCTGTGGGGAAGGGAAGGAGGTAAGATGGGGGATGGTGAGGGGGACGAAGGGGAGAGGAAGGAAGGGGCTCAGTCTGGGAAGGCCTCCTGGAGGAGGTGAGCTCTTAGTAGGGCTTTGAAGGGAGGAAGAGAGCTAGCTTGGCGGATGGGCAGATGGAGGGCATTCCAGGCCAGGGGGATGAGGTGGGCCGGGGGTCGATGGCAGGACAGGCGAGAACGAGGTACTGTGAGGAGATTAGCAGCAGAGGAGCGGAGGGTGCGGGGTGGGCTGTAGAAGGAGAGAAGGGAGGTGAGGTAGGAGGGGGCAAGGTGATGGACAGCCTTGAAGCCCAGGGTGAGGAGTTTCTGCCTGATGCGCAGAATGATTGGTAGACACTGGAGATTTTTGAGGAGGGGAGTAATATGCCCAGAGCGTTTCTGGACAAAGATAATCCAGGCAGCAGCATGAAGTATGGATTGAAGTGGGGAGAGACAGGAGGATGGGAGATCAGAGAGAAGGCTGATGCAGTAGTCCAGACGGGATAGAATGAGAGCTTGAATGAGCCGGGTAGCAGTATGGATGGAGAGGTAAGGGCGGATCTTGGCAATGTGGGGCGAATCTTGGCAATGTAAATCACTGATCAAGGAAAATTCACCACACTAAATAAAGCAACTGATCCCGGCACATGAACAACTAGAATGGCGTGATCTAGACTTATCTCTTAGGAAAACGTCTTGATGATCTGCTTCATTTAATTAAAAAAAATACAAATGTTTAATATGATTTAATATGTGTTCCCCTGGCATTGTCCCTGTCTTTCAGGAGCTGTGGCATAAAATTTACACAATAATAAATGTGAAAATAAATACACTTTACATGCCCCTCAATAAATCTTATTTTCCTGCAATTGCCTAATAGGTTTTCACACTTTTCTCATTTGTAGCATTTTATGCTTACAATGTGATAAATAAAACAGTAAAATTAGTAAAACTGTTTAGAATGGATGCATTCCCCAGGTAAGCTCCTCGAGGAAAGGGAACATGTCTACCTGTTCTGTCATATAGTACTCTTCCAAGCAATTAGCACAGTGCTCTGCATATATTAGGAGCTTGATGGATTCAGCTGATTGATTGATAGCTCTAGTTATAAAAATGCAGGAGAAATACAAATCAGTGGAAGCTCTGACCCATGAAACCATTTCATAAAATTCAAATTAGTTCAAGATGATTTCAACCGGGTTATCAGAGTAAAGAATATCAATTTGTACTACTTATTATAGAAAATATTTCAAAGGTTTCACTTCAAGAAAAGTGTGTTTTTTATTTCAGGTTGAAGAGGAATTTAAAAAGCCTGAATGTGTGATTATAAAAAGAATAAGGGAATTTATATACAAAATTCTAGAATGGGACAATAAAAATACATTTTGTACTTATAGAAAGGAAAAGATTGTTAAAACTCCTCCATTAATAGACCATTTGCCTAAAGGAGAAAGATACTCAACTGTGATAATAGACAATAAATAATCATATATTCTGTTTCATATTCCCAATAGATTATCTAATTCAGATGAAAACAAATATTCATCACAATCTCAATCTACTAACCTGCATCATATTTAACTGTTTCAGTGGAATATGAGAATCTGTGTTTTTGTAACTAAATATTATTACTATTTTATTTAAATCTTCTGTGACTGCTCTTTGTTAATTCATTCAATTGTATTGATTGAGCACTTACTGTGTGCAGAGCACTGTACTAAGCACTTGGGAAAGTACAGTACAACAATAAACAGTCACATTCCCTTCCCACAATGAGCTTACCATCTAGAGTCGGAGAGACAGACGTAAATACAAATAAAGTACAGATATGTACATAAGTGCTGTGGGGTTGGAAGTGGGGAAGATCAAAGGAAGCAAGTCAGGGTGATGCAGAAGGGAGTGGGAGATGAGGAAAAGTGGGGCTTAGTCTGAGAAAGCCTCTTGGAGGAAATGTTTGGTAGAGTAAAGCCAATGGCAAGGACTTTTTAATGAGAAAGTGAATAATAATGATGGCATTTGTTAAGCGCTTACTATGTGCAAAGCAGTTTTCTAAGTGCTGGATAGGCAACCCCTGGAGGTTTTTGATGAACGGGGTGACATGTCCTGAACATGTTTTTGCAGAAAAATGATCTGGGCAGCAGAGTGAACTAGAAATAGGAGTGAGGGGAGACAAGAAGCTGGGAGGTCAGGTAGGATAGAATAAGTGACTGTATTAACATGGTAATGTTTTGGATAGAGAGGAAAGGGAAGATTTTAATGATTTTGTGAATGTGGGACAGACAGGATTTAGTGACAGATTGAATATGTGGGTTGAATGACAGAGAGGAGTCAAGGATAATGCCAAGGTTACAGGCTTGAGAGACAGGGAGGATGGTGGTGCTGTCTACAGTGATGGGAAAGTCAGGGGGAGGACGTGGGTTTGTGTGGGAAGAATAAGGAGCTCTCTCTTGGGCATGTTAAGTCTTGAGGTAATGGGAGGACATCCAAGTAAAGATGTCTTGGAGGCAGGAGGAGATGTGAGACTGGAGAGAGGAAGAGAGAAAAAAGCTGGAGATGTATCAGGCAGAAACTCCTCACCCTGGGCTTCAAGGCTGTCCATCACCTCGCCCCCTCCTACCTCACCTCCCTTCTCTCCTTCTCCAGCCCAGCCCGCACCCTCCGCTCCTCTGCCACTAATCTCCTCACCGTACCTCGCTCTCGCCTGTCCCGCCATCGACCCGCGGCCCACGTCATCCCCCGGGCCTGGAATGCCCTCCCTCTGCCCATCCGCCAAGCTAGCTCTCTTCCTCCCTTCAAGGCCCTACTGAGAGCTCACCTCCTCCAGGAGGCCTTCCCAGACTGAGCCCCTTCCTTCCTCTCCCCCTCATCCCCCTTTCCATCCCCCCCATCTTACCTCCTTCCCTTCCCCACAGCACCTGTATATATGTATATGTTTGTACATATTTATTACTCTATGTATTTATTTATTTATTTTACTTGTGCATATCTATTCTATTTATTTTATTTTGTTAATATGTTTGGTTTTGTTCTCTGTCTTCCCCTTTTAGACTGTGAGCCCACTGTTGGGTAGGGACTGTCTCTATATGTTGCCAAATTCTACTTCCCAAGCGCTTAGCACAGTGCTCTGCACACAGTAATCGCTCAATAAATACGATTGATTGATTGATTGATTCCTCTAAGAGGCCTTGTCAAAGCCCCCTTTTTCCTCAGGTTCCCTTCCCCTCCCCATCACCCCAATTTGCTCCCTTTGCTCTACCCCCACTCCCCTCCCCACAGCACTTGTTTATATATGTGCATATCTATAATTCTATTTATTTATATTGACTGCTTTTGATGTGTATTTATCTATAATTCTCTTTATATTGTTGTTGTTTGTTGCCTGATTACTTGTTCTGACGCCTATGTTCCCTCTTCTAGACTGTGAGCATGCTGCGGACAGGAATTGTCTCTATTGCTGAATTGTACTTTCCAATCACTTAGTACAGTGCTCAGCAGACAATAAGTGCTCAATAAATGTGATTGAATGAATGAATGAGTGAATTTGGGTATCATCTGCATAGAGGTGGTAGTTGAAGCCACAGGAGCGAATGGGTTCTCCAAAGGAATAGAAGGGGACCCAGAACTGAACCTTTATGGAACCCCCGAAAGTTCAGATGTGGGAGGCAGAGGAGGAGCTCACAAAGGAGACTGAGAATTAACGGCCAGAGAGATAAGAGGAGAACCAGGACAGAGTCATTGAAGCCAAAGTTGGATAACGTTTCTAGGAGAATTGGGTGATGAACATTATCAAAGGCAGCTGAGAGGTCAAGGAGCATTAGGATTTAGTAGAGGACATTGGATTTGACAATTAGGAGAGCTTTGAGAGGGCTGTTTCTGCGGAGTGGAGGGGACGAAAGCCTGTTTGGAGGAGGTCAAAGAGAGAATTGGAGGAGAGGAATTTGAGACAGTGGGTGTAGAGAACCTGCTCAAGGAATTTGAAGAGGAACTCCGCAACATCGCCAAGATCCACACTTTCCTCTCCATCCAAACCGCTACCCTGCTGGTTCAGTCTCTCATCCTATCCTGACTGGATTACTGCATCAGTCTCCTCTCTGATCGCCCATTCTCCTGTCTCTCCCCACTTCAATCTATACTTCACGTTGCTGCCCGGATCATCTTTGTGCAGAGACACTCTGGGCATGTTACTCCTCTCCTCAAAAAACTCCAGAGGCTACCAATCAACCTACGAATCAAGCAAAAACTTCTCACTCTCAGCTTCAAGGCTCTCCTTGACCTTGCCCCCTCCTACCTCACCTCCCTTCTTTCCTTCTCCAGCCCAGCCTGCACCCTCCGCTCCTCTGCCGCTAACCTCCTCACCGTGCCTCATTCTTGCCTGTCCCGCCATCGCCCCCCGGCCCATGTCATCCTCCTGGCCTGGAATGCCCTCCCTCCACACATCCACCAAGCTAGCTCTCTTCCTCCCTTCAAAGCCTTACTGAGAGCTCACCTCTTCCAGGAGGCCTTCCCAGACTGAGCTCCCTCCTTCCTCTTCCCCTCCCCATCGCTCCCTCCTTCCTCTCCTCCTCCCCATCCCCCCTGCCATACCTCCTTCCCCTCCCACAGCACCTGTATATATGTTTGTACAGATTTATTACTCTATTTTACTTGTACCTATTTACTATTCTATTTATTTTATTTTGTTAATATGTGTTGTTTTGTTGTTAATATGTGTTGTTTTGTTGTCTGTTTCCCCCTTCTAGACTGTGAGCCCATTGTTGAGTAGGGACCGTCTCTATATGTTGCCAACTTGTACTTCCCAAATGATTATTACAGTGCTCTGCACACAGTAAGTGCTCAATAAATGCGATTTAATGAATGAATGAACTCAAGACTTTCTTTTAAATAGATACTCCCATATGGGGAGGTGTAAATATAAGGACTATTTATATTATGGTGATTTGGGAGAAGCAGCGTGACTCAGTGGAAAGAGCCTGGGCTTGGGAGTCAGGGGTCATGGGTTCTAATCCCGGCTCCACCACTTGTCATCTTTGTGACTTTGGGCAGGTCACCTAACTTCTCTGTGCCTCTGTTACCTCATCTGGAAAATGGGCATTAAGACTGTGAGCCCCACATGGGACAATCTGATCACCTTGTATCCACCACCGCACCAGTGTTTAGAACAGTCGTTTCGCATAGTAAGCACTTAACAAATACCATTATTATTATTATTATTATTATTATTACTCTTTGATTTATTGAACATTCTTAATAGGAAAAGCTTTCACATTTGTAAATTATTGGAATGTAATCATTCTATTTCTTTTTTACCTTTCTATTACGTCACTTCAGCGAAGCAAAAACCTTAAGTCTGTTATTGTACCTAGTTACCTCAGTCACTTTTCCTAACTTCCACATGCTGGTAGTACATACCACTCCCCCGCCCACCCTGGCACCATCACCCAAATACACAGGTTACCCTGTCCAATATTGAGGATGGTGAGGTTCATGGGTTTGAGTTGTGCAGATTCCTCAGCTAGATGGAACTCAGGAAGTAGAGGAGTTGGGTAGTGTTTCCTAAGGTCCATTTAGATCTATTTAGATCTAAGATCATCTTTCCTAAGATGTATGCAAGCAATGTCAGTGGCCAGGGTGTCAATGGGCGTCACTGGGTTTAGGATGTGCGTGGGAGTGACTATCTGGAGCAGAGACTGGGTAAATGGACAAAAGCTGTAAAATATTTGTTTGAATAATAACAATAATAATTATGGTATTTGTTAAGCTCTTACTATGTGCCAAACACTGTTCCAAGTGATGGGGTAAGTACAAGGTATTCAGGTTGTCCCATGTGGGGCTCACAGTCTTAACTCCCATTTTGCAGATGAGGTAACTGAGGCACAGAGAAGTTATGTGGCTTGCCCAAGTTCACACCACAGACAAGTGGCAGAGCTAGGATTAGAACTCCTGTGTCTGTCTCCCAAGGCCACGCTGCTTCTCGTTTTGTAGGTAACAACGGTGCATAGTGGGAGGGGAGGGAGAGAGAAGCAGTGTGGCTTAGTGGAAAGAGCATGGCCTTGGGAGTCAGAGGTCATGGGTTCTAATCTTGATCCTGCCACTTGTCAGCTGTGTGACTTTGGGCAAGTCACTTAACTTCTCTGTGCCTCAGTTACCTCATCTGTTAAATGGAGATCAAGACTGTGAGCCCTACATGGGACAACCTGATTAACTTGTATCTACCCAGTGCTTAGAACAGTGCTAGGCACATGGTAAGCAATTCACAAATACAATTATTATTATTATTATTATTATTATTATAAAGCCTTTTGGTTTGATCAACCTGCTATTTGGGTTTTTTCTCTTCTACACTCCCCCATGGAGTGGTAGCACCATACACATCACCATCATCATTATCATCCTCATCATGCCTATAGTTTTCAGACTCATTGAAAATTACTTTGAGAAAAAGTTTGACAATGAACAGTTAATCAATTAGGCACAATCCTAAGTGAGTAAGGATTTTGTTATTGACTATAGGTAAATTAGCTGCCAGCATGATCACTTTACTGGAGTGCAGTGCAGATAATCTAAAGTTGACATTGCAAAAGGATATAATAGAAATGTTTACAATGCAAATTCCCTGAGACAGTTCAAATAAATAAAATTGATAGTTACCAGTTACGGAAAACATCCCTTACTTCTTCAGATGCCTCCTTCCCAGAATTTTCCACTCCTTTTATTTTCCTTTTTTTTCTTCCCTTCATTGTCCCCACCACTTCCCAAGCTCTTGCAGCCTTTCTACTTATCAAGACTGCAGCCTATGAGATTATCAGTGATGTGGACACTGACTATACCTCATGTATCATAGCTGGTCTTGGTACCTAGCTATATTGGAAATTTGAATTAAATATCTAATTGCATTTCACTTTGTGATTTGATTATAGATAAGTTACTACTAAAATGATGATATAATGTGCAGCTATAATTGAGAAAGGAATCATGACAAGATATTCTTCAAAACCTCTGCAGTGGCTTCATTTAAATACTTTTCCAATAATTTTCAATATATTTTTGAAGGTTTTGAAACTAGTTCTTCATCATTATTGGTGTCATCACCATCGGGACTGTGTCACTGTAGTAGATAGTTCTTGGGATTACACCATAAAAATAGAAGATGTATCCCTTGTCCTTGAAGAATTTGCAAACTAATGGACACAACAATCAATGCATTATGGAAAGAGAAGTAATAACCAATGAAAATGGCAAAAATCTGTAAGCAAAACAGTCGGGGAATGAATGGAATGAATAAGCATGTATGTGTATATATATATAAATATATATATATAAATATATATATATAAATATATATATAAATATATATATATATATTTAAAGGTGATTGATGGGGTGACATGAACAGGAATTATAGAATTTGTTCTGGATGAGATGGTTCTGCCTGAAGGATGACTAGATGATCCTTTCAGTAAAGGATTCTTGGGGTCCTGAGAAAGCAAATTTTTTTTTTTTTAGGAGAGGCTGCTAAAAATAAGCAGAAATAGAACATATCTTAGCAACTACCCCTGAAACACCTACACACCACCTCAGAACTATTGTGCTTATAATCTCCCATTATGCTTTTGATTCTAGATTTGCTTGTGTGCTGCAATAGTGCTGAGTTTTATTTATCCTGTATTCAATTTTTCTCCACCAACTCATTATCAGCCTCTTTTGTGCGCTCCCCCTCTGCCTCCCAAACCCTAACTGTGGGAATCCCTCAAGGTTGAGTTCTATGTCCTCTTCTAATTCTCTATTTAGACCCCCTCCTTTGCAGAGCTCATTCACTCCTGTGGCTTCAACTGTCATCTCTAGGTAGATGATTCCCAAATCTACATCTCCGCCCTCTTTCTCTTTCCCTGCAATCTAATATTTCCTTTGCCTTCAGGACATCTCTACTCAGATGTCCCGGTGACACCTTGAACTTAACATGTCCAAAACAGTACTCCTCATCTGCCCACCCAAACCCTATTCTCCTCCTGACTTTCCCAAAAACATCATCTTCTCCATCTCACAAGCGAATGAGCTTGGCATTTTCCTTGATTCAGCTTTCTCATTCAACCCACAGAGAAGCAGCATGGTTCAGTAGAAAGAGCCAGGGCTTGAGAGCCAGAGGTTATGTGTTCTAATCCCGACTTTGCCACTTGTCAGCTGTGCGACTTTGGGCAAGTCACTTAACTTCTCTATGCTTCAGTTACCTCATCTGTAAAATGGGAATTAAGTCTGTGAGCCACACATGGGACAACCTGATTACCTTGTATCCCCCCAGAGCTTGGAACAGTGCTTTGCACATAGTAAGTGCTTAACAAATGCCTTCATTATTATTATTATTATATTCAAGTTGTCACAAAATCCTGTTGGGTCAATCTCCAAAACTTCTCTAGAATCTGCCCTTTCCTCTCAATCCAAACTATCACATTAATCCAACCCTTCATCCTATCTTGACTTTACTATTACTCCATCACCCTCCTTGCAGACCTCCCTACCTCCTGTGTCTCCCCACTTCAATCCATACTTCACTTTGTTGCCCAGATCATTATTCTACATTAATGTTCATTTCTTATTTCCCCAATCCTCACCTTGCCCCCTCCTACCTGACCTCCCTTCTCTCCTTCTTCATCCCAACCTGCACACTCTGCTCCTCTGGTGCTAAACTTTTAACTGTGCCTCATTCTTACCTGTCCCACAGGTGACCCCTGGCCCATGTCCTACCTCTGGCCTGGAATGCCCTCCCTCCTCACATCTGCCAAACTAGCTCTCTTGCCCTCTTCAAAACCCTACTGAGAGCTTACCTCCTCCAGGAGGCCTTCCTAGACTGAGCCCCCCTTTTCCTCTGCTCCTCTTCCCCTCCTGATCACCCCTACTCCCTCCCTCTGCTCTACCCCCTTCCCCTTCCCACAGCACTTGTGTATATTTGTACATGTTTATTGTGCGACATTTTATTAATGATGTATACATATATCTGTGATTCTATTTTTCTATTTTGATAATAATAATAATAATAATAATGATGGCAGTGCGAAGCACTGTTCTAAGCGCTGGAGAGGATACAAGGTGATCAGGTTGTCCCACGGGGGGCTCACAGTCTTAATCCCCATTTTACAGATGAGGTAACTGAGGCACAGAGAAGTCAAGTGACTTACTCAAAGTCACACAGCTGACAATTGGTGGAGCTGGGATTTGAACCTATGACCTCTGACTTCAAGGCCCGTGCTCTTTCCACTGAGCCATGCTGCCTCATTGAGGTCTGTCTACTTGTTTTGTTTTGTTGTGTGTCTCCCCTTCTAGACTGTGAGCCCATTGTTGGGAAAGGATTGTCCCTAATTGTTGCCGAATTACACTTTCCAAGCACTTAGTACAGTGCTCTGCACACAATAAGCGCTCAATAAATACGACTGAATGAATGAATGAATGAATCTCCAGTTGTTTCTCATCCCTCTTGACTGTAAGCTCCTTATGAGCAAGGAATGTGTCTGTTTGTTACTGTATTGTTTCTCTCCCAAGTGCTTAGAAAAGTGCTCTGCATATTGAGTTACTAAACACTCAATAAATACAAATGACTGACATCCATCTCTGAGTCAAGCAGAAACTCTATAACATTGGCTTAAAAGCGGTATGCAACTTGCCCCTTCCAAACTTATTTCTCTCATTTCCCACTATAATCCAGCCCATACACTTCACTCCTCTAATACCAATGTACTCACTGTACCTTGATCTCATCAATCTTGCCGCCGACCCCTAGCCCACTTCCTCTCCTCAGGCCTGGAACTCCCTACCTGCTCATATCCAACAGGCAATCATTCTCCTCACCTTCAAAGTCTTATTAAAAGCACATCTCCTCAAAGTGGCCTTCCTAAGCCTTTATTTACTCTTCTCCCACTCCCTTCTGCACTTAGATTTGCATGCTTTGTTCATCCCACCCTCAGTCCTAAAGCACTTATGTACATATCCATATTTCATTTATTTATATGGGTGAATCTCTCCCCCTCTAGGCTGTATGGCCCTTTCGGGCAGGGAACTTGTCTACCAACTCTGTTATTTGTACTGTGCTTGCAGCATGACTTAATGGAAAGAGCACAGACTTGAGTGTCAGAGGACGTGGGTTAAATCCTGGATCCACCATGTTTCTGCTGTGTAACCTCAGGCAAATTGCTTTAATTCTTTTTGCCTCAATTTCCTCATCTGTAAACTGTGAGCCCCATTTGGGACAGGAACTGTGTCCAACCTGATTATCTTGTACCTGGATGTAGCTTAGCGGTAGAGTGCATGCTTTGCTTGTATGAAGCACAAGAGCTTAGTACAGTACTCTGCACACAATAATTACTCAATAGATATGATTGAATGAATCTACCCAGAACTTAATACAGTGCCTGGAGCATAGTAAGCACTTAGGAGAAGCAGCACAAGCAGCACGGTGTAGTGGTTAGGGCATGGGGCTGGGAGTCAGAAGGTTATGGGTTCTAATCCCAGCTCCACCACTTGACTGCTGCATGACCTTGAACAAGTCACTTTACTTCTCTGGGCCTCAGTACCCTCATCTGTAAAATGGGGATTGAGACTGTAAATCCCATATGGAGGATTCAGCCTGGCAGCTCCGGCCAGCAGGCCCAGTGGTTTCCAGCTCACCTCCTCCAGGAGGCCTTCCCAGACTGAGCCCCCTCCTTCCTCTCCCCCTCCCCATCCCCCCACCCTACCTCCTTCCCCTCCCCACAGCACCTGTATATGTGTTTGTACAGATTTATTACTCTGTTTTACTTGTCATATTTAATATTCTATTTATTTTATTTTGTTAATATGTTTTGTTTTGTTGTCTGTCTCCTCTTTCTAGACTGTAAGCCCTCTGTTGGGTAGGGACTGTCTCTATATTTTGCTACTTTGTACTTGCCAAGCACTTAGTACAGTGCTCTGCACACAGTTAGCGCTCAATAAATACGATTGAATGAATGAATAATAATGATAATAGTAATAATGGCATTTATTAAGCGCTTACTATTTGCAAAGTGCTGTTCTAAGCACTGGGGAGGTTACAAGGTGATCGGGTTTTCCCACGGGGGGCTCACAGTCTTAATCCCCATTTTACAGATGAGGTAACTGAGGCCCAGAGAAGTTAAGTGACTTGCCCGTAGTCACACAGCTGACAATTGGTGGAGCTGGGATTTGAACCCATGACCTCTGACTCCAAAGCCTGGGCTCTCTCCACTGAGCAACACTGTTTCTCTATGTGTGTGCTATGCTGCTTCTTTACATGTATGTATATACGTGTACATGTATACATGTGCACAGATCCAACTGTATAGACGACGATGGTGAATAACATGCTTGACTGCAGTGGATTTTTCTAAGTTTCTTTCACAAGAAATTAGTATCTTTGTGATGTAGAGGAAAGAAAAAGTGGTTTTCCATGTTTTGACTTATGGCAAAACTCCTGATCATAACCATAATGTGGTCTCTTTTTGCTGAATAGGATGTGAAAGATAATAATTTGAATATCAAGTGCTACATATCTTAAATGATACCTATCTACATTTTGCCAGTACAATATTTATTCGGTCTTTAATGATAAACTAGTATACTTATATTATTTGGTCAGTTTTTTCAATCAGCCAATCCATCAATCAGTAGTATTGATTAAATGCCCGCTGTGTGGAGAACACTGTACTAAGGGCTCCAGAAATTAAAATATTCCAAAAAAACTTTTCCCAAAGGAGCACACAATCCAGATAGGGAACTAGATATAGGACAATTTGAAAATAGGAGGAAGTTTTAAAATAGTTAAGCTAGTGCAGTAAAAATTAGTGAGTGTGAAAATGTCAAGGTGAGGCAAATCAGCTGAGATGATAATAGAGATAATGCAAACTCTGGGAGAGGAAAAATTGAAGAAAGCTTCCTGGAGGAGGAGGGATTTCAAAAACGTTTCAAGATAAAATAATTTGAATGGGGAGAGCATTCCAGGCAGGAGGAAAGGCACGAGCAAGGAGTCGGAGGATAGTAAAGAACTATTCTGGGAAGATATTGATGCACTTCATTTCCCATGGCATACTACTCCATTGAGCACTCTGTTAAAACTGTAAGCCCCTTGTAAGTGGGGACTGTACAGCAAGCACTCTATTTTCATTTATCCATTTAAAAGTGCTAACTTGGACACAGTAGAATTATATTTTTTCTTGGAATGTTAGCAATGAACTATGCACAATCAAAGATTGCTGTTACTTCACAAAATACTAAAAACAACTTCTGAAAATATCAAGTATTGAGTGATATTTATTGATAGTAAAATAAGCATAAACTTAAAATAGTCAATCTTCTCAAATAAGGAATTACTCTTATATTATGGCCTGACATTAGCCTCCTCTCCAAACCAATTTTGAATAATTGAGCTGTTGAATAGTTTATATATGTATATAAATATATGATTGCATATATATATAGCATAGATATATAATAATAATAATAATAATGATGGCATTTATTAAGCGCTTACTATGTGCAAATCATTGTTCTAAGCACTGGGTAGTTTACAAGGTGATCAGGTTGTCCCATGGGGGGCTCACAATCTTAATCCCCATTTTACAGATGAGGGAACTGAGGCCCAGAGAAGTAAAGTGACTTGCCCAAAGTCACACAGCTGACAATTGGCGGAGCCGGGATTTGAACCCTTGAACTCTGACTCCAAAGCCCATGCTCTTTCCAGTGAGCCACGCTACTATATAGATAGATATATAGACCATAGAAGAAGCATGGCTCATTGGAAAGGGCACAGGCTTTGGAGTCAGAGGTCATGGGTTCAAATCCTGGCTCTGCCATTTGTCAGCTGTGTGACTTTGGGCAAGTCACTTCACTTCTCTGTGTCTCAGTTCTCTCATCTGTAAAATGGGGTTGAAGACTGTGAGCCTCCCATGGGACAACCTGATCATCTTGTAACCTCCCCAGTGCTTAGAGCAGTGCTTTGCACATAGTAAGTGCTTAATAAATGCTATCATTATTATTATTATTACATAGATAGATATGTTTAGTTCAGATAAATCAAGAAAATGAAAATGTGGTCATTATGATTTGAAGTAATCTGCTTTTTAGAGTTGTTTAGCCTGTTTTCAGAACAGCAGGCATTGGCTGTTAACACCTGAATCAATCATCATTTGGCAGTGTTTTCTTACAAACTGCTTCAATTTGAATTCTGTCTTTTGATGAAAAAAATACACTCCATTCTCCTTCTATTATTGAATATCAATATACTTAATTGAGCTAGTTTCTCATATGGAAAGAAATAGTAAAATTCTGTTTGGATCTCAGCTTGACAATATTAGAAGTATTGGAAGTATTAGAAATGTTATTCAATACTTCTTGGAAAATAATTAAAAGATTTTATAATTGGTGCTTGTTTATTAGTTTTCTCCTCGTATATCCCAGATTTTGTTATATTTTGAATTTAAAAAGGTACAGTCTTTGGAAACAAATGTCATATGTGCATGTTTCTAAGTAGCTTTTGATAAAATTCCTTGAATACTTTGACAGAAGCGTGTATTTTGGTGGCCTGAGGCTTTGAGTGTATGTGATCATTTGGGATTCAGATGGACACCTTTTAGGAAAACACCATCTCTCGCAGCCCGTAGTATGACATTAATACATGGCTGTCATAGAGGAGTAAAGCCTATGCCTCCCAAGCATGGCCAACTTTAAGTATTTAGATGTAACACTTTTATTTCTCCCTTATTTTGTTCTTCCCATAGCATCTTCCACAACATAAAAGCAAAAAGATAAATTCATTGTTATTCATTGTCCCTCACAGATGCCTACTCCAGGTAGAGAGATAGGGTGAGTCATTCCTAATGCCTGGAGTAATTCCCACAGGTGCTTCCCCCAGGCTTTTGGACAGGACAGGTAGTTTCCTGTCCTTCTATCAAATGATGATGATGATGGCATTTATTAAGTGCTTACTATTTGCAAAGCACTGTTCTAAGCGCTGGGGGGATACAAGGTGATCAGGTTGTCCCACTGGGGGCTCACAATCTTAATCCCCATTTTACAGATGAGGTAACTGAGGCACAGAGAAGTTAAGTGACTTGCCCAAAGTCACACAGCCGATAAGGATTCGAACTCTTGACCTCTGACTCCCAAGCCCGTGCTCTTTCCACTGAGCCATGCTGCTTCTCCCACATAGCTGCTCCACATGTTGCCCTTGCTGGGAGCCTCCATTTTAGCCAGGGATTTGTGAGATTTTCATCAGCTGTGGGGCAGAACCAGAGGCTGTTCCGAGCAACCAGTACTGAGCCATTGAACCTACTTCACAATAATACAATTTTCCCCCACTAGATTGTATGGTCCTTGGGAAGAGTTACTGTAGGCTTTATCTTGTCTTATGCCATCAAGTCATCTCCCACAGTGACACCATGGATACATCGCTCCCAGAACAACCCACCTCCATCAGCAATCGTTCTGGCAGTGTATCCATAGGGTTTTCTTGGTAAAAATGCAGAAGTGGTTTACCAATGTCTCCTTCCGTGCAGTAAACTTGAGTTTCCGCCCTCGACTCCCTTGCCACAGGTGAGTTTTGACATGTAGTAGATTGTCTTTCATTCGCTAGCCACTGGCCAAGTTAGGAATGAAATGGAATGGGTATGCCTCTGCTTGCCTCTCCCTTCCATAGTTGAGACTGGCAGAGTACTGGAAATTCTCCAGACGCAACCCTGAGAGCGGATGGTAGTTCTAGTAAATTGATTTTACTGTTCTCTCCTTAGCGCTTAGTACAATGTCCTGCACCCAGTAAGTGCTCAGTAGATATTATTGATTGGCAATTATAATAATGCTTGTGGATAGATACAAT